>NC_061509.1:149514813-149814813 GCF_022539505.1 Lolium rigidum
TATTTATATTTGACAAAACAATGCCCTCTACATATATATAGATGAATATTCGTTGATCTTAGACTTTATAATTAGGTCTCATCACGATCACACTAACGAGATAATTTCAGTGGTGCTGATTAATCTGGTGTCTCTATTCTATTTTAGGCACTCGTATTTTGCACTTAGTATATAACAGAATAGATACCTGATGGCCAACTCAACTAAGAATTTACGAACATAGGTGGTGTCCAATAACATTAATGATTGATTAATGGTTCAATGTTCATTTGTTCAATATTAAATCTTTTGAAATACCAAGACGACAAACACATGGAGATTCAATTCCAGTTGGTTGTTTTGTACGGCTAATTGATCGGTAACTAGCGAACCACTATACCACGGTTGAACCTCAATCTAATGCTACAAAATTGTTGCTGCCTTCGACAGATAAATTATCGGGTCTATGTTGGATCCACAAACTCGTCCCGGAGCTTGATGGCTCAGGCTTGCATTGCCATCTTTTCGTCCCAGAGTCGCAGATTGGTCCGTGAAATGTTTGCGGCGTTGCAAAACAGCGTGGAGGAAGCAGAAAAACCCTGCAGAATTGGTACGGATCATTCATCTCAAGGAAGCAAGCAATCGGCACTTCAGCGGGCCGACTTGATCTTACACGTACAACAAATATGGCAGATTCGTTTTCGCAAAAAAAAGAGGCAGATTCGCAACCGTAAAGAAAAATACCGATGGAGGGCAGCGGTATATCCGGTTTTATGAAATACTGAAAATATCGGCCAAATACCTCCTGCGATTTGATAAATAAATTACTAATATATTCGTCCGAAATTCTCTAAAATCGTGCAATTATGTTAGCACGGGTTTTTTTTGTTCCTATTGCAGTTTTCCGGCTGTAACCGGAAAAACCGATTTACGACAAAATTTCGGAAATTCACGATCATAGAGCTGGCGTACGAGTGTGAGAGCGATCAATCGTATGGATGGGCGGTTCACCGTTCACGCGGCCCCTAGCTTAAGCTAGAAGAGAAAGACGGCGGTCGAGAGCAAGACAGTGGCACAGAAGACAGAAGCGTCCACGAACCAGAAAGCTCCTCTTCAGAAGGAAAATCGAATCGGATAGCCGAGCAGCGACACAATTCCGACCGATTGGTGCTGGAGGGAGCGGCGCGAAGCTCTTTTCTGTGTTGACATCAAGTGACTATGGATCCATGATGAAAGTTGGAAGAAGAGAATTTCATGAAGGCCGGAGGGGACTAGCTAAGGGATGTTCAAGTCTCCGCGTTGTTGAGGGACTTCCTTGCTTGGTGTTCCGGGCTTCACAGCAGCGGTATGAAAGTGGGGGCGACAACGCGAGTGAAGTTCAGAGTCCTACCTTTCGGGGTGAAAACTCAAGGTCGGCCTTAGCTGGTTGTGTCGGCAATGATCTTGTTGGAGGCATTGTTTTGAGAGCGGGGACTATCTTCGGGGTGAAAACCTAAGATCTTTGATCGGGCGACGACGGTGTTAGAGCACTATTCCCTTCTTGGAGGCGTCGTTTTTGGAAAGTGGTCTTGTCTTGGTGGTGGATGTATTGCTTGTTGTTAGGCCCGAGATACTTGTAGCGGAACTTTTTTCTTAGTTTTTTTTGTTGTGTGCATCCGTAGTGCGCATTAGGGTGGTGCGTTGTTGCAGAAATTTAGATGTATTTGGTATCTTTTAATATTAATATATTTCACTTTATCGAAAAAGGCAGCGACACAAGCGCACTGGACTGGATCAACACGCGGCGTGCACGGCAGCGCTGATCTTGGCGATCGAGCAGATGAGTACCGCGACGTGCATAAGCGGCTGGCCGCTGGTCGAGCGCTCTCGTCGGCCGGCTGCCGACGTACTTGCAGTTAAGTTAGGCCGCGACCGCCGGCTCTGGACGTTATCAGCTGTTTCTCGTGGTGCCCATGCCGTGGCTTGCAGCCGCGGTGGCCACGCGCCCGCGCACCTGCGAGAGTGGCCGACGAGGACACCGGTGATTGATATCCTTGCTTGGTTCGTTGCTGTATTGGATCGGTCTCCACCTGGCGAAGCAACCTCTCCAAGATTACTTGTTGAAAAGGTCTGCCTTTCGCCGGAGTGCTTTACTCGCCGGCTCGTCGCCTCTCATGGACCCACGTGACCTTGCCAACGGCAGGTTTTTAAAGGCATTCTATGAGATATTTAATAAATTGTTGCAAAAAATTATATTGACGCATTTATACGATATTTCTTAAAGTGACATTACATTATAGCTAGAGACACGGTTTTGAGACAATATTTTCATTCTGTAGAGACATTTTACATAATTTTGATGTATTGAATATAGTTTTAGTTAAATTTTCTTTAAAATTATTAACAGGATATTATGTGAGGCTAAGTGGTCAAATGAGTACAAAATTTTCCTAGAAAATCTTGAGTTCGAGGATATTTCCCAACGTTTTAAATTTATTTTATCTATACTATAGCATATAATGATATAAAGAAATATCTTTACCCGTGTCTTATAGAATGTATGGACAATGTGTAGTGCCTCTACGAAATATCTTACAGTATGTAAAGATATTTTTGGAAGTGTCCTTTTGTTCTATACACACTGCCTGTCGAAGTGCACTTATGTGACACTTAACAAACATCTCTATTGTAATGTGGAGGTAGAGATAGCGTCTCTATGTCTTGTTGTAGTGGATGTGAAATATATCCTTCATCATCTCAATACTCGCAAGATGCTTCTTTCCTTTTACACGACGGATTGACTACAGGTCTACTGCAAATTAACAACGCAAGCTAACTATCAAATTAATCAACTCTCCTTTTTTCCGGCAGTTTCTCATCTATCAGCGCCGCCTCAAAACCTAGTATCGTCTTCACGCCTTTCTCCTCCACAGATTGGTTCTCCCTTCTTCGTTTGGTCATGCTGGCATCACGAGAGGTGGGAAACCAATCTATGTGTGATGTTTTTAATGAAAATAGTGTTCTTAACATATTAGGTCAGTGCTTTGATAGACATCTTCTTGTTCGCCTCTGCCACAATTGAGACGAAATCGTCTACAATAAGTGGTGTTCAGAACTTCGTTCAACAATGAGATATCCTTCCCAACTTCGGTGGTGCTTGTTGGAAGACTAAATTTCTCTGGTATGTTCTTTCAGATTTTACTTCGCTACACCGATCTTCAATCTTTTCTCATGATTATCGCGACGAGGATTTTCCTCCCAATATTTGTCCCGGCTGATACATCCTCGACAATGGTGATTCGCACTCTCGGCTTCCTAGTAATGTTGGCGATGTTGTTCGGTTGCTTTTCCCGGCATACTGATGTTGTTGCTCTTGTTGATGGTGATCAACTTCTTAAATGGCTCTAGGCGTGCACGTAGCCTTGACTTTGTGGCTCAAATTAAAATTATGCGAAAACGTTTGTTGGTACTTATAGGTCCGGAAGAACAAAGATTTTCAAGACATCGAGGATTTGACTATTTCATTTAGACTTTATTTTGTAATGGCTAGGGACAGCTCATACTTTCTCTGTTTTAAAATAAGTGTCATATAGATATCGCAAGAGTCACATATATCGAAACATGTTTTAGTGGTAGATACGTACGAATCCAGATTGTGTTGCAACGCTTATTCTAAAAAGAAGGAAGTATATATCTACCATGTAGTGTTTGCTTTACTGATTGTAAAAGAAAAGGAGTTAGCCGGAGATGATCAGATCACTTGGTGTATGAAGTCAGCTTCATCTGTCAATCGGTCAATGTTTATCACGTGCTGGTCCCGCACCAACAACCTACCTTAAACAAACAAACAAACACAAAAGATTTTGAGCAGCCATGTGGATGTGGCCCGTGGACAGGGTAGTGTAAATTTCGAAGGCATCGCGGTGTCCTCATTGGCCGATGGCTTTGCTTGCTGCGTTGACGCCACGAGGTCATCATGCTGACTTTGTCTATGAAGAACCTGACGCTAGCTCTTCCATAGATCAGATCATGGGTGATCATTAGTTGTTCGTATCGTAATCATGGGAGTAATGATTGGTAGGCTTTGCGTTCAAGCCACCAAACTCCCACCTGCGCTCTCTCAAAGGAATGTGACGCTTTTTTCATGGGTGATCGCTTGGTGTTCAGTTGGTGTCATGGGTCTAATTAGGGTGAAAAAAGTCGAAATTCACAAGCTTAATAAGTACTCGAAAACCTGGATTGACTCGACTCAAACTTTGACACTCCTGAGCTAGTGTTTTAAGCTCGTTAAGTTCTTGAGTCGAACCCGCAAAAAAAAATCATGAGTCGAGTTCAGCTAGGTCGATATCCACCCCTAGGTCTAATAACCGGTGCACATAGGATGCGTGCGGAATTGGTTACTATGGTGATTCCATTTATATTTGAACTTGTTTGAAAAGGTGACCATTTTGTGTAGAAAACACAAGCATCTAGCTAAGAATTTACTAATTTCTTGCTATACAGTCGTTATTTTCTTATTACCCTTTTCACAAAGGATTTGGGTTTTATAAAGGTTGCACTATAAGCTGTAAGAAGGTGGCAGTCAAGATATTGGTTTTAAAAGAATGTACCATTGTAAGTCCCGTTATGTATAATCTCCGCAATCCAAAATGCCGAAATAATAAGTTGATCACCAAGAGAATTATGAAGCATTCATTTATAATTATTCTAAGTGTGGATATAACTATGAAACTTAAGGTCTTATGGCTTGGAGAATGATATTTTTCTCTCTTCGGTTTAGCTAAGATTTATTCGCATGAGAATGTTAAAAAAAAAAATTCCTATAATGTTTAAAATTACATCTCTTTAAAAATAAAATTGGAAAATCTACACACTAAAACACTTTTAGATACATCCATTTTTAGACAAGTATTTTAGATGGGAGGGAGTAATAAATTCGTCCAAGATTCTTTAGATTTGTGCATACTATGTGAATACCTGTTATATTTGTGCCAAATTTCGCAAATTCGTCCATTATATTATGTGTCGCTCTAGAGCTCAGTCCTGCTCAGTAGAATGATATCAACGTCTTTTATACTTGTTAATATTATGTTCCCGTTCTCGACAACCTAACCTTTTTTTTTTCAAAAAGACACAAGAAAATATGCTCCCTTTGATATTCGGTAAAATGAAATCACGGGACAAAAAAATTCCGTAAATTTTTCATAATTTGAACATTTTAAATTTTTTGGTTGCAACACCGCTTGAAACTGAAAAATTCTCGGTTGGTGGTTGCAACTGAAGAAAAGTTCGGTTGCAACCATATCTATAACTGGAAAAAAATTCGGTTGCAACTACACTTTTAACTGGAGAAAGTTGAGGTTGCAACCATAATCGCAACTGAAAAATTCTAGTTGCAGCGACACTTGCAACCTGAAAAAAAATCTCAATTGTAACTACACTTGCAACTGCAAAAGAAAATCTCAATTGCAACCACACTTGTAACTTAAAAGTATCTAATTAGTTGTAACCATATTTACAACTGAAAAGTTTCAGATACAACAAAAAAATCTTGGTGGCAACCCACAGAACTGGAAAAAAATCTCAGTTGCAACCCTACTTGCTAGTTGCAAATATAATGCATAAAGATAAAACTATCATATGTGCTCTGTGCTCTGTGTAATACCAGATCGATGACCTAACAGATAGGCCTCGGGGTTCTTGGTTTACTGGTAGAACTAGTGAACTACTAGTTCGTCTTATTCAGGTGATGTGGTATTTAAAGGTACGACAATAAGAATTTTTTATACCTACCGTACATGGTTTAGTACAAAAACTCTTTGTGTCTTATTCTTACATTAAATATTGTACTAGCCAAGTTGATTAGTACTCACTCCGTCTTAAAACAATAATGCTATACCTACGGGGAAGTTCTACGTAAAAACTCCTACGGGATGACCTGTAGTCCAACTTGGAAGCCAGGCTGCTCAGCGTTACAAAAGGAGCTGAAGGAAAGAAAAGAAAAAAATAAAAGAAAGAAGGATGTACCGCTAATTATGCAAGGAAAATCCCTGTACTGCTCGATTTGCCTTTGTTCAGATTGGACAGGGCGCCGCCTCCTTTCTTCTTCCAAGTTCGCTGTTTGACGCGACGTCCACCGGCGACGATGTCAATAAGGGGATTGTCCGCGTACTGACTGAGCAGGGTGCCTGCGCCATTTTAGCTACCCCTGCCATTTTCCCCTCAGCAGTTTGAACGCTAGCAGATCAATCGAAGCAAGCAACTCCATTAACGCTGATTATCCATCATGTAGAATCAAAGTTGTGAACTGCGTTGGCTACTCATCTCACAAGTGGCTGGATTCAGTTTTGGCATGGTTCTTGAGCTTGCCCTTGCACTTTAGGAGGCCGCCCGCTCCTCCAGGCCCCGCGCCTCCCGCCACCGTCCGCGCTGCCATGCCGCGGATTGGGGACCCGGCTGCTCGTCCCTCCGAGGGCTTCGTCGTCATCGCCAGCACGCCCGCCATGGTGCAGGCTGAGGAGAGCCTCGCCAACCACGCCGTGATCATCCGGTTGGGCGGCAACAGGCCGCGCGTCAATGCTGCGGAAGTCACCAGGGCCATCGAGGACCACATCAAGCTGCCGAGCGAGGGCTACTTCCGCGTTGTGCCCACGTTCCCCGACGATTTCTTCTGCACCTTCACGTTCCAGCACCACCGCGAGCTGGTGACCTCGCCAGGTCGCTTCTCCTCCCGCGGCCTCGACCTGCACATCAACCGCTGGAGCAAGCTGGCGCACGCCAACGTTGCTGCTCTCAACTTCCATGTTCACCTGTGCCTGGAGGGCATTCCGTTCCAGGCGTGGACTGACGACGTCGTCGGCCGGATCCTCGGTAAAAACTGCCTCCCCAACTACTTTGATGTGGCCACTAAGCAGAAGGAAGACACCTCTGCGATGAGCTTATGGGCCTGGTGCTCCAACCCCAATGACTTGCCCAAGGTCATGTGGCTGACCATCATCGACGGGCCGTCGCCGGCCGTCGATGTCCGCACCGACAACTCTTTGCAAGGCAAGAAAAGGCTAACTAGCAAGGTGATCATTCACCTGGACCTCCATGAAGACCTCTCCCCCGACGCCGACGGCAGGCCTCCCCGTCACCCTCCGCGTGAGCAGCATGAGTGGCACCTCGGCTACGTGGCGGGCGAGCAGCCTCCTAGGGAGCGCCGCCCTCAGGCTCACCAGCAGGACCAGGGCCACAGGCGCAGGGACGACGATCGGCGCGATGATGATGACGACGACCGCCGCGGCCGGCCGGATGACCGCTCCTGGGCTGGCCGTCTCTTCCGCAGTCGTTCTCGTGCGCAAGATGACCGCAGCCGTGGCGCTGAGGACCGGCGCCGTGACACTGGTCGCGACGACAGGAGGAATGTCCGCTACGACGACCGTCGTGACCGCCGGCGTTCCGAGCCGTGCCCGACCAGCGGAAGGTGGACACCGCTCGCTCCCACCGTCTCACCGACGGCTGCGTTGTCCCTGCTCTTGGGATGCGGCGCCGCGGAGCTTCTTCCCCACCCTCTAGGCGTCCCAGCCCGGTGCTCTCCGGGGAGGAGGCTCGTGGCCGTTCCCCGAGCCGCGCTCCTGGCCGCGCGGCGCAGGCGGGTCGCTTAGCCTCCATCGTCCGCGTTGGGGCGGACGGTCCCCCGATCTACGCTCCTCCGACCCCAAGGCGTGCTCCTCTCTCCGGCGCCTCCTCGCCATCTGCTCCGCGCACCTCTCGCCGGGCCATGTCCTCGCTCACGCTGCATCGACTTCTCCAGCCCTGCGGCACGCTCTACATCGCGCTCCCCGGAGCTCTCTACCGGTGGCCAAGCTCGCACCCCTGTCCATGGTAATGACGAAGACTTGCGCCGCACCCCGCCTTCCACCGGCCTGGACCAGCTCTTCGACGCCAACCTGCCCATCCTGGACGGGCCTCTCGACGAGACGCTGCCCCAACCGCTCTTTGTCCCGCAGCGTTCTCCTCTACTGATCGCCCCCGCCTCTCCTCGCCCAGCCCCGCCCGTGGCCCGTCGCAAAACCCTGGCGGGCGTCAAGACTTTCAACCTGCCGCGCTCCAGCCCGCGCCTCAAGAGGAAGAACCAGAGCGCTCCCATGGCTCAGCTGGCCCAGAAGCTGATGTACAAGCGCCTCGACATTGTTCAGGAAGGGGAGATGATCACCGGGGTAGCTATCACCAAGTTTGTTAGCATGTTTCGGGGAAAGCTCCCAGATATAACCATCTCTCGCACTCCGCGCCCTCTTCCGCCTCGACTGCGACCTCGCCACGGCCGTCGAGGATGCTCTCCCGGCTCATGGTGGCGAAGGTGCACTTGACCAGCCGGAACCTGCTCCGGCCTTGGACGTTGGCGTCGCGGCCCCTGGCACTGATGCCGACACTGCGGAGGCGTCCGCTGTCTGATGTTGCTGCTGCTCGCTCCAGCTGCTTCCAAATATGGGTCCTTTAGTTACCTATGATTAGTAAAACTCTATGCTCGCTGTCGCAGCTGATGCTGCTGTTTGCCCTGCTGATCGGGGTCTCTTCAGCGCCTTGTCTTTATGTATCATGGGTTTGTTCCCAGCTATCTACTGTTGAACCTTCGTTATGTCTTATGTCTGAACCGTGTATTGTTGAACCTGCTGTTTGTTCTGTCTAGGAGCTGTATGTTGCTCCATCTCTTGGGTCTGCCTCTGTTTCCAATGGATGACGAAGCCCTTAACATTG
Organism: Lolium rigidum; assembly: GCF_022539505.1. Classification (NCBI taxonomy): domain Eukaryota; kingdom Viridiplantae; phylum Streptophyta; class Magnoliopsida; order Poales; family Poaceae; genus Lolium; species Lolium rigidum. The sequence continues at coordinate 149,523,511 of NC_061509.1, forward strand.
CAATCTGGAATGTGCGCGGTCCGAATGACTCGGATCGTCGCTCGGCCTGTCAAGGAAACGCTTCTTGCCACTTCCTGTCACCTTGTTTGCCTACAGGAATCCAAACTTGACTCTGTTGACCCTTTCATCATCTCCTCCATTGGTGGTCACCGCTTCCGGGGCTGCTGAACGCCCTGCGAACGGAACCCGTGGTGAAATTTTGCTGTTATGGAATGAGGAGTTTGCGGAGATTTCAGAAGTTGATGCGAGAGTCTTCTCCCTCTCGGCCACGGTTGACGCAAAGCCCTATGAGGATAAATTCAAAATAACAGTTGTATACGGCCCCACTGACTACTCTCTTAAGGATGATTTCTTCAACGAATTGGTGGCCTTGAAGCCTCCGCTTGGCACTAGATGGATTGTTTTGGGCGACTTCAACCAAATTCACCGTGCTAGAGACAAAAACAACCTGAACATCAATAGAAGTCGTATGGCCAAATTCCGGACGGCGCTTCACTCTTGCGAGCTCAATGAGATCCACCTCCAAAACCGCAAGTTCACTTGGTCCAATGAGCGCGAGCTCCCTACCATGAGCAAAATCGACACCGTCTTTTGCAATGAGGATTGGGACACTAGCCATGACGATCACATCCTCCACGCCCTCTCGTCGTCGCTCTCCGACCATTGTCCTCTCCTCCTTGCTAGTTGCCGAGGACCTAAGAAGCCTTTCAATTTCAGATTTGAAGATTTTTGGGTGAATATGCCCGGTTTAATAGACGTTGTCAAGAAGGCTTGGAACGACCCTTGCTTGCACACGGACCCCTACCTCATCCTCCACCACAAACTCCTCCACACTGGAAGACACCTTAAAGCTTGGAGCAATAGCCTCTTCTCCAACCATAAGATCCACTTCCATATGGTCCTCTTGGTCATTCAACACCTTGACTTGGCAATGGAGTCCAGGACCCTTTCCCCGGATGAACGCGACCTACGGACCCGCCTTAAAAAAAGGATCATTGGCCTTGCGACTTTGGAGAGAACTCGTAAGAAGCAAATGGCGAGAATAAATAACCTCAAGGAGGGTGACGCCAACACTAGATTTTTCCATAGGAAGGTAAACGCTAGAAGAAGGAAAAACTTCATATTCAAACTGCGGCGCAACAACGGTTGGGCGACCACACATGTTGATAAGCACACTATTGTCAACCATCACTTCAAGAGCACGATCGGAAATAGAGAGCATAGCACTCTCTCCTTCAACTGGGAGTCCCTCAATCTTCCCTCACACAACTTGGCGGGCTTGGGTGACCCATTCTCCGAAGAGGAGGTCAAAGCGGCCATTTTAGACTTACCTTCTAACAAAGCTCCGGGACCGGATGGCTTCAATGGGAAATTCTACGCCTCTTGTTGGGAAATCATCAAAGTGGATATCATGGCGGTTGTGCATCGCTTCTCCGATCTTCGGACTTCTAACCTCCATTGGCTCAACTCCGCGAACATCGTACTTGTTCCCAAAAAGGAGGGGGCAGAAGAAGTCTCTGATTTTCGCCCCATTAGCCTCATCCATGGATTCGCCAAGATTGTTGCCAAAATCCTCGCCTCCCGGCTTGCCCCTCGCATGAAGGAGATTGTCTCCATTGCCCAAAGTGCCTTCATCAAGTCTAGGAGCATCCATGATAATTTTATGTTCGTCAGGAACTATGCTAGATGGCTTCACCGAAGGAAGAAACCTTCTCTTCTCTTCAAACTAGATATCAAGAAGGCCTTTTACTCGGTCCGATGGGGTTACCTCCTTGAGCTTCTCCAACGGCTTGGCTTTCCTCCTCGCTTCCGCAACTGGATCTCCGCCCTCCTTTGCTCTTATTCTTCACGAGTTCTCCTAAATGGAATCCCCGGAGAGCCTATCTCTCATGGTCGCGGGCTTCGCCAAGGAGACCCCCTCTCCCCGCTTTTATTTGACATCGCCATCGATCCGCTACAACGCATCATTGAGATCGCCACCACCCAAGGGAGGTTGCGCCGCCTTGCAGGCAAAGGAGCTCACTTTCGCACGTCGCTTTATGCGGATGATGCCGCCATTTTTGTGGCCCCCTTCAATAATGATGTTACCAACCTTGCGAACATCCTTACCAATTTTGGCAACGTCACCGGTCTTCACACTAACTTCCATAAGAGCTTGGTCGCCCCCATACGTTGCAATGGCATAGACCTCAACGATATTACTTCTGATCTTCCGGCCACCATCGCCTCCTTTCCGCTGAAGTATCTTGGCCTCCCCCTTGCCATAAAGAAAATCAAACGAATTCACCTACAATATATTGAAGACAAGATCGCTGGCCGCCTCGCCCCTTGGCAGGGAAAATCTTTCAACATTGCGGGCCGGACTACGTTGGCCAAATCGGTGCTCACCTCCCAAGCCATCTACCTTCTCACAGCTCTTGACGTCCCGGCGGAGTTTCTACAAGCTCTTCAAAGGATCATCCGGGCTTGGCTTTGGGCGGGTACCGACACGGTGTCCGGCGGCAAATGCAAAGTTAATTGGACTGCTGTGTGCCGCCCCACTAAGCTTGGTGGGCTTGGTATCCTTAACTTGGAGGTTTTCTCTAGAGCTTTGCGCCTTCGGTGGCCTTGGTTGGAATGGACTGAGCCGGATAGACCATGGGTTGGGACCGAGATCCCTTGTAATGACGATGACATGGATTACTTCTATGCTCTTACGAAGGTCACAATCGGAGATGGGAGGAAGGCTTGTTTTTGGAACTCCCCTTGGGCGGATGGCATTGCCCCCAAATTTCTTGCGCCCTCCATCTACGCTATCTCTAAGAGGAAGAAATGGTCGGTTCGGAATGCCCTTCTTGGCAATGCTTGGGTTGCACAATTCGACCTCTCCAACGGCCTAAACACCACCCACATAGAGGAGTTTGTGCGGCTTTGGCGCTTCACTTCTACTTTGCGGCTCAATGATGAGGTTCGTGACTCCATTGTTTGGAAGGTTTCTACTTCGGGCTCCTACTCCTCGGCCTCCGCTTACAAGGCTCACTTCGCCGGATCGACGGTCTCTACTATGAATGGCACCATCTGGAAAGTTTGGGCCCCTCCAAAGTGCAAATTCTTCGCTTGGCTCATTCTGCAAAACCGGGTGTGGACAGCTGACCGCTTACATAGACGTGGATGGCCTAATTGCGGTAATTGCTTGCTTTGCAATAGCGCCCCCGAAACGGCTGCCCATCTTATGTTCAAATGTAGGTACTCCAGGAGGGTTTGGTCCACGGTGAAGGATTGGCTTGGGCTTCATGATTTCGAGCCTTCGGAATGGGACAACTTCGAGGACGTCAAGACTTAGTGGCTGCATATTGTTCATGCGCACCCCGGTAGAAGGAAAGCTGTCGCCACCCTCGTCATGCTTGTTTCGTGGGAACTCTGGAACGAACGGAATGCTAGAGTCTTCAAACATAAGAGCTCCATGGCTACGGCAACCTTGGACCGCATCAAGTTTGAAGCTAGATCTTGGTCCTTCGCGGGGGCTAAATTCTTGGGTCATCTTATGCCGGGAGATTAGTTTCCTTTTGTTTGGTTCCCCCTCCTTGGGGTTGCTGCCTACGGGCTGTAAACCTGAAATATTGCTGGTTCTTCTCTCTTCTTTATCAATGAATTAAGGCAAATCTTTTGCCTTTCTTTCAAAAAAAAAAAAGTTTTGGCATGGTTAGAAAGTTGATTACAGCAATGGCCCGAGCAACTGAAAGAAATAAGATGAAAGGAAGAAAAAAACTGCAGAGTGTCTCCATGCCGTTGATGAATATTGCACATGAAGAAACCCAGGCTTCATACTACCGAAGCTATGCGAATAACTTCCGGGCGGCTTCACTGTTTATTTGTCTATTTGTCCGACCGAAGAATTTTTCATCATCTAAAGGTATAATTGATACCCTCCCATGGGGAGCTCACAACGATTTGAGCTTCTCAGCCACGGGATATTGTCAGCTGGAGCATCTCAGCCGTCCATTTCGGGTAAGATTTTTCACATCCCACTAGATCAAGACATGAAACAGTGAGGTTCTACCTGCCTGTCATCGCGCGCGGGCCCTTCTTCTAAATGGACCATCTTGTCGGTTGCGTGGGTGGATGCGGTGAGGACACATCCTTCGTGGGTGAAATTCCTAGCTGCCCCGATTGGGCAGCTCCACACCCAATCCCACGACCTCATCTCTTCCAATCCTCACTCTTTCCTTTCCCCAATACTCTCATCTCTCATCTCCCCCAATCCCCTCCCTGTCTCTCTTCTCCCCAATCCCATAGCGCCTCCGGCCGGGTCTTGCGCTCGATCTCGCCGGCGAGCAGCCCATTGCGCCGCCTGCGGGTCTCCTCCACATGTCGGCCGCCTCGGTGGGCGAGCGATAGAAGAACGCGATGGGGCGAGCGCTTGACGAGCGAGAGCTCCGTGGTGAGCAGCGGCCGCCGCATCTGGTCGGCGGCGCGGCTGCACCGACGGGTGAAAACGCTAGCGCGCCGCCTCACAATCCCGAACGTCCGTCCTCATCACCTTCGTCCTTAGCTTCCAGTCTGCAAGGGGAAGATGAGGCAGAGACCAAGAAGCAGAACCCGCCTGCAGGATAAAGAGGAGGCAAAACGTGAGAGCTCTCCAACATCTGAACTAGATAATTGATTGTTTGATATTTCAAAGCTAAATCAAATTATTGGTATACTTATACAGGTGACTTTGAAGCAAATCAATTTCAAGCAAATCAATTTCAGGCAGAAGGAACTCAAAAATAGTGATGGCAGGGGATATTACCATAATGCAAAAAGATGCCGCAAGTCAAGTCGGGTTTTCCGGGTCATTTTTAATTTACAAACTAGGTAAGAAATAGTGACCGTGTGTTATATAGTAGCATCGTATGATATCTTCAACATAGGAATTACTTGTAGATTGTCCCATATTTCGTTAAAAGATGCATGGTTTCATTTTACATGTTAACTGTATTTCAGATTTCAGTAGTATTAAATATGGCAGAAAACATCGAAGGAGAAGACCTTTATCTGAAGAAAAAGATGAAGACCGATGGGCATGGCCAACATTTTCCTATGAAGAAAAAAAATAAGGTTGCGGTGCAAGGTGCAGAGGTCCCCTACAGCGTGTGGAGGTGGTTGGCCTTGGCCAGGTCAAGTTGTCGATGCCGGTAACCTCTCTATATCCACTCCGTAGGTATATGAGATCCTTACCTTGCCTCTCCACCATCAGCTTTGAACTACATATCTTTTAAACTCCACCTTTCTATCTTGATGTATGATGCTCTATGTTTTTATTGTCAGAGTTGGTGTTCTTCATCCCCTTATCCGAAAATTCATTTAGAATAAGGCCACTTGCGCATCCCGGTAAACCTCCTGGTTCACATTTTGTCTCTTTACACTTTCTTGACGCAGTTTACTGCTATTGCTATACGGAAAGTTTGTTATAACTGATTATATCAGTGGTTTGCTAAATAGCGTGTTTAGTTATTCACAAAATAGAGATAGATGGACATTTTTCCATAATGTGCTTGGTATTTCAATCCACCCAGGACTACTGTATGTCATGAGCCTGTAAATATCCTCGCAAGGTCTACTTTGCTTATGGTGCTTATAAAATATAGAAAGTAATATGTTAAATATCATAGGAAAACTGAAATTCCTCCCAGAGATAACATCCAACTATTTTATTTTAGCAATTGATACTGATTTTGAACTCTGAATTTTATGATGTGCACTTTTGTAGCTGTGAGGGAGGATTGAAAGTGAAGTTACATCATTAAACTTCAGAATGCTTCTAAATATCTGCTGATTATCACCCTTTATTGGTTGCTTTTCTTGATGAATAGCTTCAACGATGACAATTTGAGTTATAGAAAATGACAAGTCAGTGCTTACTTTTGAAACCATAATTTCTTACTTACCTTTTTGATCATTACAGGGCACCTGCAAGCAAGCTCCACCAGAATCTCCGTTTCCACTTCAGGTCGGTCACTTTCTCAAAGTATTGAAATGTTATGGTGATGTGAGTGACTCAACGGGCCATTGCGATGTTCTTGAATTGGTATATTATTCTATATACCTCTACCAAACTAACTCAATTCGGTGTGCTCTGCAGTTGTAGGCGAAGTATAAAATAGCTCTACGGCATTCTGCTCTATTTGAGTATTGCAAAGCACTCCAAGAGGTCTTTGTTTTCTTTGCCGAAGTTTTCTTTGCTAAATTTAGCAAATATGTATCATTTAAAATAAATTTAGGATGATTGGAATGCAAAAGTGGTTCTTCTGGCTACAGTTCCTACTTGTGCTGGTATGGAGTTCAGTTCACCATTATTTTGTTCATTTGAATGACCATAGAGTGTACTATTTTACCATTTTCCTGATGCATCTAAGTTTCATATACAAATAAATTGCATGTTTCTACTGCAATCACATCTCTGATAAATCAAAATAGTCTCTATAATTCTCCTATATATGTTTTTCCCATTTCGGCTGTCAGGTTGCAGGCTTGCAGCTTATTTCTTTTGTTACTTTGGCAGCCTAATTGGAGAGGTTTCCTGTGTAGCTCACTGAGGGTTGGGACTGTATTTTCCCTAAAACAAGATATCCCATGCCTTTTTTCATTAATGTTTCTATGGTTTGGGAAATTCCAGTCTTTGGCTTTGGCTTTGGCTTTGCCTTGCATACCACATTGAATCTCTATTTTCTCTATAACTCATTATCGTCAATCGATTTCTTATCATTAATTTCTGATGTGTACAGTTAGTTTAATCTCGGTGATGAAGGCTAAAAAACAACTACCGTTTGCAATACATGCATGTTTGCTAGAATGGGTACAAATCACTGCTTCGCTCTTGAGTTATTAGTTTCGTTGTATACTCTGTTTCATGGATGGTTCATATTTTTAGTTGAAGCTTCCAATTATTTGACAGTAAAGTAATGCTTCATCTAATTTCATAAATACTAGAAACATGTCAATGTCTCTAAGCGGCAAATTCTTAATTGATCTATTTTCATCGTTCATCACAATTATATCTTATATTCATACTGGGAATTTGGCACCCATGCCAGGGTCAAAGCTACATACAAGACTGTTTACCCCTGCGGGAGACCAAATATCTTAGAAACAACATCCTAAACATTTAGCGCACATGTCATACCAACAACTGGTAGAACCTTTCCCTGGCAGGCCTGTACATAGCTGAGACCCTGTGTGCTTTACTCAGGTTACCCCAAGTTGTGAACCAAGCGAACATATAGGGTTATTTCTTGGTCCTTTGTGGGCATGATTTAGTTTAGTTTTTGTGGTACGTGCTTGGGACTTGGACAACAAATCTGGAGCTAATAGTTTACCTAAGCTACTTCATTAACGCCTTTTCTTTTGTTAGATTCAGATTCACTATATGATTTATGTAAGTGTGCTGTCATGTTGCAGGTTTGCAAAGAGGAATTTGGATGAGTATGTATTTCTTGGCAATCGGCTGCAGGTGTATATGCACCTTAGTTTGAGAGATTTTTGGATACCAAGAAGAAACTGGAGGTCGGGAGAAATGAAGTCCTCAACCAAATAAGATGTATGGTTTCACCATTTTCTATAAAATATCTGCATCTTATAATTTAGTGTTGTGATGGTAAAAATAAGAAGAATTTGCAGTTAGGGAAGGAAGTCCAGGTTGAAGGACAATAAAAAATGATGTAGTGTAGCATGTCTAATTTTTCAATTCGAACCATTTAAATGTAGTGTAGCATTGTTTCCTTATCATTGTTTTAAATTAATTCCAATGGTACTTGAGCACTTCTTGCATATCTTTTTACCATACACCCTCATATGTCTATATCTTTTTTGTATCCTTCTGTGACGTGGATGTTGATACAAAACGTGGATAAATTGGTGGCAGCCTTATATTGTACTGCACATGATTAGCTCCAAAGTTAAGTTACTCAACTATATTTACCTGTATGGAAAACAATATGGAGAATTTTTTTTAAATATTTTCATGTGTTATGTTATTTGTCAACATAACCCCAGATTTTGCGTCGTCGTCCTCACCGAAAGCAGCACCGCCTCCGCCCCGTGCGGCATTGTCGTCCCCATCAAGCCGCACCAGAGGGAGATGCTTAGCTGCGGCCACACAAACGGATGGGGACGTCAAGCCAAGCTGGTGGCTGGCGGCCTACCATCGTGTCAACTTACATAGGATAGGAGCAGAGGAATCTCGAGCGCGGCGTCCAGACCTGGAGTGGAGGACATGGGTCGCCATGAAGGTAGCAGGCCACAATACTGATTGGTTGTGTTTTTTTTTCCACATCCTTCCTTGAACATCTCTTTCTGACTCCAACCTCAATCTGCAGCAATTGCCCCTTCGTTGTGAAGTTGCAGGTGTGTACATAAGCTTTTTGTGTAAATGCCTAAGAGCAAACACCGCTCCTGGAAGAATGCTCACAGCTCAGCTTGAATTTGTAAGTTAATTGTCCTCTCAGATGCACCCCTCTTGATGCTTTATATGTTTCAACATGGATTCTTGGTTCCTATAAATTTACAGGTTATGATGTTGTGATGAACTTGCAGCAATGAAGTGATTTGGGTAACGTCTTGCTTTTTAAAATGTCTTTCATGTACTTCTGTGGCATTGAAGGAGCGAGGCAATTCCTCCCAACTACAGAATTTGCAGCGGATGAAGATGCTAGAAGTACAGGTTATATTGTCTTATGAATTGTCTAAGGAAGTCCTAAATTATTTATCTGTTGCTTGACCAATGGTTTGTCGAACTGAAACAGTATGGCCATGTGCCCATGTGCCCATGTTATTTCTTTGTTTGCCAAAATAAATTTAACTTCCGAACACAAAATAAAAGAATTTCCATGGATATCTCTTCGCATTGGTTTAATTATGTATCCTGAAACAGCTACTGACAATGACTATTGATAAAGCTGTTATGAACACCCTCTTAGTTACAATCATATTTTGTGAAACTGTTTTTACACTGACTTTCCTAGAACTGGTAATGAGTATATATGTTTAACGCTTAATGCAATGCAAATTTGTAGGGTATCAAGAAACAAAGGTATTGTTAGTTATATTCTGTTGTAGTAATGTAGTGCCCGGAATTAGATGTACCATATTCTCATTAGCTTTGCCCTAAATAAGAACTATTAGAAAGGTTTGGGTGTTACTTCAGTTACAATTTACACTGTCTTCCTTTATAAAATAGTTATCTTATGGCTTGCACTATTGTTCCTTTCTTCAGAGATAAAATGCTTCATGTGGTTGTTCGTGTAATTAAATTGGAGAGAAACATGAAGAAGTTTGATGGCACCCATTCTTAGGTTGAAAATTGACTGTCCGATCCATTACTTGCTCTTTTTTTGCTTTATCACTTTATTATGTAGTTCCTGATTTTGGAAGATGTATTATCTGGTCATCGCTTGCATTTGACTACATTTGTGCAATTGGTAATGTAATTCATCCAGTATACCGGTTATACATTTGGTAGCAAATTTGAATTTTCTCGGATATACATATATCAGATTTATTCATTTGGTTTAGAGTCCAATCTCTTGGCATGTGCTATATGATATGTACTTAAACACCCAAAAGGGTCTCAAAAGGGTCTTATGTTGGTGGCCGACAATCTGTTCTTGTACTTGTGAGTATTGTAGAGTGCTACAGGTGTGCCCTCCGATTAATAGTATACATTCAGTATATTTAGCTTTCTTTCAAATTGCGCATTTGTTTCAGTGCTCAATACGTAATGATGTGGCCTGCCTGCCTAACACCAACCAACAATGATACTAGAATCGTGTTGTAGTGCAGTAGGAGACATTTGGTACAAGTTTAACTAACCCGAGAGGATATAAAAACAATAGCAAAAAGTTGAAAAGCTGGAAAATATATTGTGCATATTCAGAAATTCTTCTGGAATCTTTCCTTTTCTAGAAATGTCTTCTGAAATGAACAGAAAATTTTAGGAATTCTTCAGAAAATACTTTTGCATGGCATGGTGAAGGGATCTTTTTACAGGCTGGTTTCACCAATTTCAGTATTCTGGTCAGCTTGAATTTCACTCCGATGAAGGAAGCAAGCTGGACTGCATCACTTCTGTGCCCAGCGAACATAGCTAAGTGCGTGCGCACATTTGATCACTAACATCGAGAGTTCACTCACAGCAGCAGCATCAACTAATTAAGCTAAGGTAGGAATTAGTCACTGACCTGTGCATTCCTCTGGCGAGCTCGAGCAGCGCCCCGACCGCGGCCGTCCGCGTGCCTCCTCCACCCTCCCCCGCGCGTTCACAAGCATGGACAGAGCGTCGGTACGACACCAAGCTCCAGGAGCACCTGTTTCGTCTGCTCTCGGAGCACGCCAGCCTCCCGATCTCCGCCGCCGCCTCCTTCTTGTCCTCCCACGACCCCCTGAAGTTCAGCCGCTTCACCGCCCTCCTCCTCGTCGCCCCATCGCTTCCTGCCGCGGCAGCCATCACTAGCGTGTGTGATGAGATGTTGGCACCAATCGATCAAGGAGGTGAACGAGCTTGGAGGCCGAGGGTGGTGGCGTGAAGAACGATGTGATGGGTCAGGTTCGTGTCATTTCCGTCGATGTGTAGACACCTAGGCTAGGCACGAGATTACCTGCTGTACGCGGCCGTGTTTGTCGTTCTCGGTAATGGATGAATAAAATAAGTGCATTTCCAATTTTGCGTCCGTGTTAAGGTTTGAGCAACCAGGCCCAGTGGCCGACACATAGTGACCACGTGGAGGCGCATACGCGGCGCATATTTGCGTCTTAGATGGGTCGCGGCGGATGTTGCGCGGATTGCCAAGTGATCGCTCGCTTTTTCAAAGGACCCGCCTGGCAACGAGCCATAGGGCTATACCGAACGCATCGCTTTCGCGGTCACCGCTTCCGCGTCTGCACCATATCCTTCGCCATCAATGTCGTGGATTCCTCTTCTGCACGCGCACTGGCGGGCGGCGGCTGGACTTCTACGACGCCAGCAATGGCATCATGTCCCGCGCGCGCCCGGCCTTTAAAAGTCGACCGACATCGTCCCTGACATCGCCCACGCCACCGACACCTCCGCTCTCACCCTAAAACCGCGCGCCGCCGCACCGCCATGGGGAAGAAGAAGCACGACTCTGAGGCGTCCGACAGCGAAACCAAAAAAGGCCATCTCCGCCTCATCGTCGAACACTGCAGCCGCTTCCACAGGACGACGATGACGACAACGAGGCGCTGGCCTACCACAACGAGGAAGCCAAGGACGATGACTCAAACGACTTTTTCGCCTGCATCTTCCACAAATGGCAGGCGGCCAGGGCGGAGGGCCGCCAGTTCGACCTCCCACCGGCGATGACCGACAGGGAGATTGAGAAGCCCGGCCTCCTCATGTCACATGTGGACCAACCGGTGCAGCCGCCGCTGCCCCGGTATGCCACTGACATCATATCGCCGGACCTCACGGAGGAACAAGCCCTACAACGGGCGCTGCAGAACTTGGCCCCGCAACCGCCACCTCCACCTCCGTCGTTCAGCCCGTGGTCTACTCCAGCTCCACCACCGGCGTTCAATCCGTGGGCTGCTCCACCTCCACCGCCGGTGGCACATGCGTTCAACCCGTGGGCTGCTCCACCTCCACCGCTGGCGGCACCGGCATATGTTCCACCGGTTGCCAACTGGATGTGGCACGAGGAGGAGTATGCGCAGGCGTTACATGCGCCTTTTATTTTATATTTTTTATTTTCCTTTATTCACTATGTAAATTATGTTTTATATTGAAAAAGGCAAAATAAAAAATGCGTCGTATCCCTGGAGGCACCCGGCGCAAATGGACGCGTGGTCGATTTTGACCATTTGGACCGACGCAAACGAACGCGCGCGGATATTTTGGACGTCTGAAATGCGTCGCCCCGTTGGAGATGCCCTAAGTGCTTGTTGCGTGAACAAGACCACGAATAAAAGAAGAAGCTTGCTTGGGGATGGTTTTTGTTGTTGTGAGACATATGTCTTCATTCCATGGACAAGTGTTCAATATCGTGTTCGTAACTGTTCTGGTGAACGGAAACACGTCGACGCAATTTGGAACAATATTTTTTTAACAAAGGGTGGGTCTAGAGGATCCCGGTGGCACAATCATTCATAAACACGGGGGCCGGCGGTTAACTGTCAAAACAGGGGGGGAGCTCTCGACAGAGAAGAAAGGGAAAAAAGCTAAGTTTTTCCTACCAAGACTATTGGAACAGCGTAAACATGCATGTAAAAAACATTTGGAGAAGATGGGGAATGATTACTTCTCTTTAATTTTTCCAAGATACATGAGTGAATCTTTATTGTATTGAACTTGAATTAATCTTCAACTTTTTTCCTTTTTTTAATTTTTGTTAATTTACCTTTTTATTTGCGGTGGGTGTTCACTCTAAGTGATGCAAGTCCTAATTAGATTTACATTTTCTTTGTGCTATCATCCAATTGACTATTGGTTAATTTATCTTTTCATTTTCAGTGGTGTTGTTATAAGTCTAATTAGATTTACATTTTCTTTGTGTCTGTCACTTTTAAAAACCATGATGCGATAATGCACTGTGTATGTAGATGCTGATTTTGGCGTCAATTCCTTGCTTTAGTTGCTCTTAGGCTGTCAGCAGGATCAATAACTATAAGTTGCTATAATATATTTTCCTGGTTGTATATAAATATTTGTAATTTACTATGATTTGCTACGTTTTGTAAATTCTTAAAAGATTAGTATCATTTTGATATCTATACATGACTCTCACGGGGTCGTGCGCCAAGGCGCACATCTAAATCTAGTAGTTATTGTGACATGCCGTGTTATAAGAAAATTTCTGAAGTAAGTTCTTTGCGGTCCAGTTCCCAGCCTCTGAAGGTTATCTATCAAACACAAACTGATTTTCATTCATTGGTCCTTTCTGCAGGGTACAAAACAAACGGTTATGTCCAAGGTTTATCAACCTTGTCTAGCTCCATTGCCTGAAAGATGTATTTCATTTAAGCTCTTGAGTCAGGACTGTTTTATCCAGAAGGATAGGATGAGATATCCCAGTGCTTCCAATTCCAGTCTCGTTGGTATCTGAGTGTGACCAAAGGTGGGTGCAGTATGTCAGTTTCATGCAATTGAAAGGTGAATTCGTGCTGAAAGGAGATATCCAAGTTACTGACCATATCAAAACTTCATTCTGCAGACAAATCAATTTCTTTCATGTTGTTTTAAGAATGCCGAGCTCCAGTTCGAAGTAGACTGAGTTACCAACCTTTTGGTGGCTCTAAAAATGGTTGGAAGATTTTGAATTTCTGCAAGGCAACACGGTCATAGCGCAGCTGATTGAGGCGTTCTTGCTCATCTTGATCCCTAGATATGTGCCTTGTTCTACTGTTGGTCAAGTGGTTTCTGAGAGCGGCTACACCGCCAGAAGAATCATGAACATCAGGCAACATAGGTTGGCCATTCCAATATTGCTTGGCCCCAAGGCCACAAGTGTTTTTACAGGAGGATCAGATATATAGGGTACAAAGAAAAGAGGACATCAGATAGAGGTGATGTTCTCTTCCGCCTCAGCAAGTTCTTGATCTCCAGATAGTCTAGCTCACAAGAAACAAGCCTAAACGAGCCTCACCCGGGCAGAGACGGAGTAGCAGCGGGAGCCAGGGCTGCTGCTCACGGAAGATGACGGCGTCCCTATGTGTCCACGGGTTCCACATGCAGAGGAGGGTAAAAGTCGAGGCAGAGTCCGGAGGCAACCACAACATGGGTGGCGTACTCGTGGAAGAGCTTGACATCAGCGACGTCGGGGAATTGAAAGCCCACCGCACCCCAGAAGTGTCGTGCGAACGGGCACTCGAAGAAGATGTGGTTCACCGTCTCCAGAGGAGCATGGAAACGGGGCAACCAGCTTCAGCGACCACCAGGATGTTCTTGTGTAACAGCGACACCCGCGACTGCACCCACCCTTTGGACAACAACCAGGCGAAGAACCGCACCTTGGAGGACGCAAAGTTCTTCCAGACAAAGTCTTAGGCAGGGTCGTCGACGCCGCCCCAGGAATGCAGCCGGTATAGTGCCGAGGCGTCCAACCAGGGCGAGGAAGGCTGGCAGCTGGCGCTCGACGGCAGAGGTCAGCCTTGGGATTAGCGGCTGACAAATGCTGGCGGCGAGCATGGAGATTACCGTGGTTTCCGGCGCAGAACGTGTGAGGAGGATGGGCCAATGGCCCCGACGTCAATCCAGTTGTCTAGCCAGAACAAGATGCGCTTCCCGTCTCCCACTATGGGCACTGAGATGCTCCGGTATAAAGGCGTGAGCAGAGGTGTTTCTTGTGCTGGCCTGGAACGGCGTGGCCAACAGCCGCACTCCAGGCGGGGCGAGGACGTCATAGTGAAGACCGTGCACGAGCTTGAGCTCGAGGCACTTGATTCCTCAAGATTTGAATCATTCAATTTTAAATTTAGTTAGATCTGTTTGGCCTGGTGTGCCGCTAATATTATAGCGCCCACTGGACGTGCTGCTGGACATGGCATTCTCCATTGATGATGATGAAAGTTAAGATAAAATTTGTAACCAGAATATAATGAATTTTCTATACAAGTTATGTACAATACCATTTTCCTACAATTTGAGATATTTCCTTTTGAAGCAATGTCTAATTATCGGTTTGCTAATTGACATGCCTTGTGACTAAATGATAAGACATGCACCATTGATGAGTGTTTGTATTGTTGCTGTTGAAAATTAGATAAACTCAGTAACGTGATGAGCATGAACTTTGTGCATGATATAAGAGAGACATATCTGATGACACTTAATAAACCGTAGCAACGCACGGGCATTCAACTAGTGTATCATATCATCGGAGTTGGACTGTCACCTTGCCTAAGGGCATCTCCAGCGGCGCGACGCATTTGCGTCCGCGCGCGTCCGTTTGCGTCGGTCGAAATGGTCGAAATGGACCTCGCGTCCGTTTGCGTCGGGGGTGGCTCCAGCGGCACGACGCATTTTTTTGGCCGAATCATTTTTTTTAAACATGAAACATAATTTACATAGTTAAAACATTAAAAAAAACCCTAACGCCTACTGCTGCTCCTCGTCGCTATCGAGCACGATGAGCTCCGGTATCACCCACGGCCAGTAGCCATCCGGGGGAGCGTACGCCGGGCGCGCCGCCGGTGCTGGAGGTGGAGGAGGCTGCGGCTGTGGCGGCGGTGGTGGCGCCCAGGGCTATGGCTGTGACGGCGGTGGAGGCGCCCAGGGATACGGCTGCGACAGCGGTGGAGGCGCCCAGGGATACGGTTGTAGCGGTGGTGGAGGAGGCGCCACCGAGTCCTGTAGCGCCAGTCGAAGCGCTTCATCCTCTGACAAGCCCGGCGGCATCACGCCGGTGGTGTAGCGCGGCAGCGGCGGCTGCACAGGCGCGTCGTACTCGGAGACCAGGGCGCCGACCTTCGCCATCTCGTCGTCCGTCATGTTCTCCGGGAAGTCGAAGTTGTGGCCCTCCGCCATGGCCTGCTGCCATTCGTGGAAGACGACCGCGACGCAGTCGTCGCTGTCGTCCTTCACCTCCTCATTATGGTAGGCGAGCGCCTCGATGTAGTCGTCGTCGTCGTAGGCAGTGTAGGCGTCGTCGTCCTCCTCGTCGCGGTCGTCGTCGTCGATGTACTGCGCCTGCTGATGACGCGTCGGCGCCTGCTGACGACGCGTCAGCGCCTCCTGTCTTCGTGGACGGGCCGGCGGTGCAGACGCGAAGGGAAAATCCCTGTCGCCCATGAAGCCTGCCCTCCTTCTCCTATCCGTCTCCGTCGACAGATAGGTACGCCAACTGGGCGAGTCGATGGCGTATGCCGGATTGGCTTGGAGGTCTGGCGGCAGGTACCGCCTCCATCGCCGGATCTTCGCGCTCCGATCTGGCTCGCGCGCAGGGACGGGAGGGATGGGCACCCGGCGGCAGCTGAGCCGCCAGCCGCCAGGGAGTTGCACGCCGGACCAGGCGTCGTCGCACGACAACCATTTGCCGTGCATGAGCCTCCCTACCGTGACGGGGAGCGGCACCCTCTTGTTGCCGCTGCCGGAGGCCTCGAAATCGTTCTTCCTCCCCATGGCGCTGCGGCGGTGGTGTTGCGAGTGGAAGTGTGGGCGAAGGACGAACGCGGCCGGTGGAATTTTAAGGGCGGGCGCGCGCGGGATATGATGCCATTGAAGGCGGCGCAGAAGCCCAGCCGTCGCCCTCCAGTGCACGCGCAGAACAGGCAGTCGCGCCATTGATGGCGAAGGCTGCGGCGCAGACGCGGAAGCGCTGTCCGCCGAAGCGGTGCCCTCGATGCAGACTCGCTGCCAGGCGGGCCCGGTGGAGACATGAGCGGACACTTTCCGCGTCCGCCAGCGTCCGCAGAGACGCAAACCTGCCGCAGGGCGTCTCTGCGGACGCACCGGTCACTTTGCGCCGCACCGCTAGAGAGGGTGCCAGACGCATTATCGGTCAAAGCGGACGCAGCCGGTCGCTCAGCATCTGTTTGCATCACGCCGCTGGAGATGCCCTAAAGAACTGTAGAACTGTCACCATCGCACGCTTCTCTCTTAGGGCATCTTCAACGGGCTCAATACATTTAATTGTCCGAGTGTTTACGTCGTCCCGCGGACGAGAAAATAACCATTTTTGTCCGTGTCGGTTTGTGTGTGGCTCCAGCGTGACAACACATTTTTTCTACTTGTTTTTTTCTCTCTTCTCCATTTAAACATAGTTTCAAACATTACATATTAGAACATGGTTTTACACAAACTAATACCTAATTTGGAACATGGTTTACACACACTAATACATAGTTTGAACCATGGTTGACACAAATTAAAATATTGAAAAATGAGGAAAGCTAGTAGTGTTGGTTCCGTATGTTCGCTGCCAAGAAAGAACACTCTCAGGCACATTCAATCATCCAAACTGAAAAATCCAGCTGGCATTGATAACCCTATTGTTCCCACCAAGGTTGGACATACAGAGACCGCCACTACTGACTTCAATTGGCTTGTGGTCATATTCGCTGCAAAGAAAGAACACTCTAACTGTTTTAACTGTCGGTGTTCGAGCCGGACTCGGCGGTGTGGTAGTGTCTGCGGCAGGCTGTGTCGTCGAACACCTTGACGATCATCTCGTCGTTCCCCTCGTAGAGGAAGGCGAGCTGGCAGCCGGGCTCCAGCGCGAGGTCGCGGGCGAACTTGTCCGCCCCCGTGTGCAGGTACATCTTGCCCAGCCCATCGAATAAGACCTCGACATGACACCGATAGACGTTGCAGCTCGCCTCCCGCGAACTTGTCCGGGAACCGCTTGATGTCGAGTGGGTCGTCATCGATGCAGAGGAGAAACTCGAAGCAGCGCTCCTCCTGCGAAGACGAGGAGGGCGCAGGCGACGGCGACCGTGGGGCCGTAGCTGCTCCACCACAGCGGCCCCTTGAAAGGACACTGATGTCGCCTAGAGAAGGGTAAATAGGCGGTTTAAAACTTTTACGAGATTAGATTAACAAATGCGGAATAACACTACCATTTACTTTGTCAAGCCCAAAGCCTATATACTATGGTTCACCAATGTGCACCAACAACTTATGCTAAGCAATATAAGCAACTAGGTGATAACAAGATATATAACTTCAAGCACGATAACTATCACAAAGTAAAGCGCATAAGTAATGAGCTTGGGTATAGAGATAACCGAGGCACGCAGGAGATGATGATTTATCCCGAAGTTCACACTCTTGCGAGTGCTAATCTCCGTTGGAGAGGTGAGGTGGCTTAGTACTCCCGAACGCCACAAGAGGCCTCACCTTGAGGTGTGGTTGCTCGATGCACACCAATGCCACAAAGGCCTCACCCCAAGATGCAGTACTCACACAACACACCGAGCGCCACGAAGGCGCCTCACCTTATTCTCCGGTGACCCTCGCCACAAAGGCCTAGGTCACGGTTCCACTAAGGGATTTTCTTCGAGGCGAAAACTGGGCCTTACACAAAGCTTGAGGCATGCATCCACAACTTAATTGGAGGCTCTGATACGCGTACAGCACGCGTCCGTTGGGAACCCCAAGAGGAAGGTGTGATGCATACAACGGCAAGTTTTCCCTCAGTAAGAAACCAAGGTTTATCGAACCAGTAGGAGCCAAGAAGCACGTTGAAGGTTGATGGCGGCGAGATGTAGTGCGGCGCAACACCAGGGATTCCGGCGCCAACGTGGAACCTGCACAACACAACCAAAGTACTTTGCGCCAACGAAACAGTGAGGTTGTCAATCTCACCGGCTTGCTGTAACAAAGGATTAGATGTATAGTGTGGATGATGATTGTTTGCAGAGAACAGTAGAACAAGTATTGCAGTAGATTGTATTCGATTAAAAGAATGGACCGGGGTCCACAGTTCATTAGAGGTGTCTCTCCCATAAATAGCATGTTGGGTGAACAAATTACAGTTGGGCAATTGACAAATAGAGAGGGCATGACCATGCACATACATGATACGATGAGTATTGTGAGATTTAATTGGGCATTACGACAAAGTACATAGACCGCTATCCAGCATGCATCTATGCCTAAAAAGTCCACCTTCAGGTTATCATCCGAACCTCTTCCAGTATTAAGTTGCAAACAACGAGACAATTGCATTAAGTATGGTGCGTAATGTAATCAATAACTACATCCTCGGACATAGCATCAATGTTTTATCCCTAGTGGCAACAGCACATCCACAACCTTAGAACTTTCAGTCACTGTCCCAGATTTAATGGAGGCATGAACCCACTATGGAGCATAAATACTCCCTCTTGGAGTTAAGAGTAAAAACTTGGCCAGAGCCTCTACTAATAACGGAGAGCATGCAAGATCATAAACAACGCATAGGTAATAGATTGATAATCAACATAGCATAGTATTCTCTATCCATCGGATCCCAACAAAAACAACATGTAGCATTACAGATAGATGATCTTGATCATGTTAGGCAGCTCACAAGATCCAACAATGATAGCACAATTAGGAGAAGACGGCCATCTAGCTACTGCTATGGACCCATAGTCCAGGGGTGAACTACTCACTCATCACTCCGGAGGCGACCATGGCGGTGAAGAGTCCTCCGGGAGATGATTCCCCTCTCCGGCAGGGTGCCGGAGGCGATCTCCTGAATCCCCCGAGATGGGATTGGCGGCGGCGGCGTCTCTGGAAGGTTTCCGTATCGTGGCTCTCGGTACTGGGGGTTTCACGACGAAGGCTATAAGTAGGCGGAGGAGATAGGTCAGGGGGCCACACGAGGGCCCCACACAACAGGCCGGCGCGGCCAGGGCTTGGGCCGCGCCACCCTAGTGTGTCGCCAGCTCGTGGCCCCACTTCGTATCATCTTCGGTCTTCTGGAAGCTTCGTGTGAAAATAGGCCCCTGGGCGTTGATTTCGTCCAATTCCGAGAATATTTCCTTACTAGGATTTCTGAAACCAAAAACAACGAGAAAACAAGAATCGGCTCTTCGGCATCTCGTTAATAGGTTAGTGCCGGAAAATGCATAAATATGACATAAAGTATGCATAAAACATGTAGATATCATCAATAATGTGGCATGGAACATAAGAAATTATCGATACGTCGGAGACGTATCAGGCTCCCAAGAAATCGCCACAAAGGCCTCAAATCCATGTAGGGTTCCAAGAATCCAAGAGTAACAACTTTCTTGCTTTCACTTCCACGAATCACCGTGGAGAACTCAAACCGATGCACCAAATGCAATGGCAAGAACACCACAAAGATGCTCAAGTAATTCTCTCCCAAATTCCAACAAAGCTACAAAAGCTATTGGGGGAATAAGAGAGGAAGAACAAAAAGGAAGATGAACACCAAATTTCTTCCAAGAACTAAATCTAGAGATTCTCTCACAAAGAGGGAAAGATGATAGGTGGGATTGCAGATCTAGGTCTCCTCTCTCTTTTACTCAAATTTGAGCAAGAATCATGGAGGGATTTGGGGTAGAGGAGGCTCTTAGATATTGGCAATGGAGAAGAGAAAAAAGTGTATTGGAACCCTAAAAAACGAGAGGAGGAAGAAGGCTATTTAAAGGGGCTGCCATAAATTCTGCCCGTTGGGGCCGTTCAGGCAAGACCGGCAGTACCGACCTGCTATGGCCGGCAGTGCCCCTAGCAAGTAGCAGCATCATGCGTGCCAGCGTGCAGCGCTAAGGCTGGCGAGCGAGCGTTTGGCTGGGCCAGCGAGCGACGCGCGGCTGGGCCAGAGGCACGCGGTAGGCGGCCGGGAGCGAGCGGCGGAGCCAGGGTGCGAAGTGGGCTTGCCCGGCAGTGCCGCTGGGGGCGGGCCGGAGGTGCCGTACTACGCGGCATGGTAGTGCTACGCGTGGGAGCCGGCAGTTCCGGAGTGGGCCGAGTGGTACTGCCAGCCCATCAAGGGCGGTAGTGCCGGTTGCCTCCCCTTTTCCTTTTTTCTTTAAAACAAATAGAAGACAAACTTCAAAAGACAATATCTAGAGTTTGGAAACTCCGATCAAGACGAAACCAATTTTGTTGGAAAGAGGACGGCAAGAGCTACCCCACAAAACAAATGAAGATTGATTTTCCATGAATTTTAGAGGTGCAACACCTCAACAGAGAAACCGAGAAAATCACCAAACTCGAAAACGCAACAAGTGATCTATACGAAATCCGTTTTCGATGAACTAGAGCTTATCATGAGAATAAGCACAAGCTCTAAAACATCACATGGATAAGATCGAAATAACAACCAAGAAAGATGATGCATGGATGCAAAGGTTTGAGCTCTCTGTAGGATACGATCGAGTTACTCACTCGAGAGCCCTCTTGATAGTACGACAACTAAACTATAAACCGGTCTCAAACTACATCATGAAATCGGTGAGAAAGAAACCTTATCAAGAGAAAACCTTAACCTTCCGCATTCCACTTGAGCTTGATGATGACGGTCTTGACCACAACAACGCCTTCTTGATTGTGCTTGCTTGATGAAGTCATGCGAAATGCTCCCCCATACTCCACTATGGGAGAGCTTCTTCTTCGGCGCATCTTCACATATCCGTGATCACTATATGGATGGCAAACTTCAAGCGTATGATCTCTTCGA
Organism: Lolium rigidum; assembly: GCF_022539505.1. NCBI lineage: Eukaryota > Viridiplantae > Streptophyta > Magnoliopsida > Poales > Poaceae > Lolium > Lolium rigidum. The sequence goes on from NC_061509.1 coordinate 149,544,615, forward strand.
GTTGCCTCATCTTGAACTTGCACTTTATTTCCTCATTCTTCATCATGTTGATGTCTTGCTTGAAGTAACTTGAGGGCTCACTTCATCTTCAAGACATACTTGACACTTGATATCCTTCATCAATTTCTTCTTATTGCAACCTTGAAGCCAACATATGGTTCAAGCATTGCCTATGGACAACTCCTATAAATATGACTCAATGCAAACATGAGTCTATAGAGATTGTCATCGATTACTAAAACCACACATGGGGGCTCCATGCACTTTCACCCCTACCCCGGCCACGGGGCGCCTAGGCCCGCGGCCTCGACCGCCTCGTCGGCCACCAGGACCCGCCATCGACTTCCTCATGGGCATGGCTGTGTCGCAGGAAGAGCTAGCCAGTGCTACGGTGGAGCTTGTGGAGGCTAGTGTTTGTGTGGAGGAGTGGATGAGGAAGAATAGCGTGCGCCCTCTTTATATAGGCCGGAGGCAGACGGCCGCGGGACGCGTGGCGATGCCATTACTGCGTTGGCGGAGGTGGGCCGCGGTGGCTCGACAGGCGATGCATCACCATTAACGTGTCGCAGACTGCTGAAGCGACGTAGCGGCGCCAGTCGCTGGTGCCCCTGAGAAGACGCATCGACACAGGGTCGCTGCCAGGCGGGCCCGACGAAACATCTGCGCGACGCGAGCGGACACTATGCGCATTCGCAGAGACGCATCTAAGACGCATATTTGAGCCTGGTTTCCTCTTCCCGCTGGAGCTGAAACCCGACACATTTTTCAGCACATCGAATGCAAATGGTCGCTCATTGGACGTTTGCGTCGGCGATTTGCACAAAAATAACCCAAAAGTTAAAGAAAAGCACAGACTGACCCTCCAGCGAAACTATTTCACCAATCTAACCCTTTTGTGTGGCGCCCCTCTCATCAACGCCACATATGCAAGTGTGGCGCCCCTCCTGTCGGCGCCACTCTCCCAGCCGACGTGGCGCCCTCGACGCTGAGCTGGTCTGCCGATCCGACGTGTGGCAGCATGTGTGGCCCCTCCCAATGGCGCCACACATGCCAACTTATATCAACTTTTGGGTCGAAAACATCCAGGGGCTCCGGACGTCTGGGACTTAGCCGTTTTGGCGAGCATGTACGTGTGGCGCCGATGCCACGGGCGCCACACTAGCATGTGTGGTGCCCATGCCACGGGCGCCACACATCCACTTAAGTGTGGCGCCCGCGCCCGCCCCCAGCCCGACCCAGCCAGTTCTCTTTCTTCCTCTCTCTTTCTCCTCCCCAACCGCCGCCACCGCCCGCCTCCCCTTCGGCCCCCCACCAAATCGACCAAGGATTCGTCAGATCTATCCGGCCAACTCCTTCCTCCTCCATTCCTCAAGGTATCCCCCTTCGATTCCCTCCGATTCATCCACTAGTTTTGGTGGATTTGGTAGATTTGGGTATGAACCCTAGACATGGAAATTTATGTTGGTGGATTTAGATATGAACCATTGATATGTTAGTGGATTTGGATATGAACCCTAGATTTGGATATGTTGGTGGATTTGGATATGAACCCTAGATTTGTTGGAACCCTAGATATGAAATTTTACATGTATGTGTTGAGATCCTATGTATGTATGTGTTGAAATGTCTAATGTATGTGTTGAGATCCTATGTATGTATGTGTTACATATGCCTAGTATTCTTGATGGAATAACTCATATTTGTTAGGAATGCCTAGATATGAATGTATATGCATGTATATGATGTATGTGTGATGGCTTATTTGGATATATTCTCATGTATGTGTTGCTCATATTTGTTATGAATGGCTCATAATATGTTGTATTTGTGTAAACATGTAGGATGGTGTGGCTCCTGGATCCAGAGTATGAAAGGGATCACCGGGCTGTTCATATGACGGAGAGGACAACGGATCTTCACCCTTTGAAGATTCGTTACCATGACACAGTGGATATACCGTATGACGAGAGGTACACGGAGTTCATCCAACCCACCGGTCTTCGCCGTTCATATCCCTTGTAAGCCGTGGGGGCCGAACATGAACCCCTCGGCACTCACCGCCCTTGTCGACCGGTGGAGGCCGGAGACTCACACCTTCCACTTGAGGGCCGGCGAGATGGCCCCTACTCTCCAGGATGTTTCCATGATCCTTGGACTACCTATTCATGGCGAGCCACTGTGTACACAGCTTCTGATGGGTGGCGCCAGCAGATGGAGGCGCTTATTGGCAGGGCTCCTCCGCCGCCAGCAGATCCAAAGGAGAGAGCTCCCGCCGGCGCGTCTTTCTCTTGGATCAGGACTAACTTTGGAGAATGCCCGGAAGGGGCCAACGAGGACACTCTGAGGACGTACACCCGCGTGTACTTATGGTACATGATTTCGAGGACTCTCTTTCCTGACAGTGGAGGGAAGCTGGCCCATTGGTGTTGGCTGAAGGCGCTTACGGTGTTGGATCACCGGTGGAGTTGGGGAACAGCGGCACTTGCCTACCTCTACCGGCAGGTGATGATTTGTTCTATGTACTATTTTCCTATAGTAGTGTGCTAGACAAAGTACTAACCAAATGTCTTATGTGCGCAGTTGGACGAAGCTTGTCGCAGGACTGGGAGCAGGACTAGGAGCGGCGGTATTGGTGGATGCACGCTCCTACTTTCCGTATGGAGCTGGGACCGCCTATCAGTTGGGCGTCCCAGGGTACTCAACGAGAGGCCATGGCCTCATCACCATGAGAACCTTGATCGGGAGCCCACTTGGGCATACCTTTGGGACAATGTCTCGGAGATGACGAGCGATCCAATGGTCATGTACAGGCAGCACACTGCGGAGTTGGACACTCTTACCGCTGAGCAGGTAACCGATCACTCTTTTCCAATCCTAGTTTTCATTGATTCTACTGGCATGTTCTAAATTCTGAAATATTTGTATGCTGCAGGTGGAATGGGAGCCATATGGTAGCTACTAACATATTGGCGCCGGGATGACTGACCTCAACCACAAGTGCACGGAGGAGGCGCGGTTCTGGCGTATGCGCTGCCCACTCATATGAATATGGCTTGTTGAACACCACCAGCCGCAAAGAGTGATGAGACAGTTTGGGCTTTATCAGGAGTGCCCACCAGTGTGGCAAGACACGGACAAGGCGCTTCATAGGTAAACTTCTGGAATCATGCGATGGAAGATTCTTGATAGAAGAGGTACAAACTAACTTCTTGATTCTTGCGAGGCTTGATAGGCAGCGGCGAGAGGAAGATCACAAATTGGCCGAGTCCATCATAGCGGCCACGTCGCGACGTTCCAACACTGTTTGGAAGCGGCACGGAATGCTGGCCCTGAGGAGATTGTGCCTCACGACTTCGCAGCTTTCAACAACTACCTCGAGTGGTTCCATGAGAACACGCGTATCGAGTTAGTGAAGCACGCGTATGCTGAGGACATCTTGGACGACTCCATCCAGTTCGATGAGGTTGCGCAAAGCCAGCACGACACCTTTGCTCGCAGAGGGAGATCGACTTCTATTGCTTCCGAGCTGAACTTCGTGGTAATGGATTCTCTCACTAACTAGTACATCATCTAGATTGCCATGTGCTCGCTTCAATTGTGTATGCTATGTTTGTCACAGCGGGAGGAGATCCAAAAAACAGCTTACGAGTGCGAGATTACGTGGGAGCAGAGCCATAGAGATGAAAAGCCTGTCGGACCGTTGCGGCATTTCATTAAGGTATGATCACCAACTTTGAATGTACGCTATTATGTTGTGGTGGCTTTGTAACCATGAGTTCCATGACGCAGAACACTGCACGAAAGATGCGGCGGTTAGCCAGCTTGCTAGGTTGCCGCGAAGGCGAAATCGCTACATCTTCCTCTTCAGAAGAGCGGGAGGTATGGACTATTTTTTTGCTGTCAAACATGTTCTTACTAATTTCAACTTTTGTAATCTCATGTGTTCATGTTTGTGAAGATTCCTGACGACGAGCTAATTCTGAGTCAAAGCATACCTCCAAAGCATACCTCCAAGCAAGCCCCACGGTCAGCTTACCAGTTGAAGCCAAGGGGCAAGGCTCCAAACCGGTACACTCCGGAAGATTATGTCAACCGAGGAAAGAAGGTTGTCACCGAGGAGAATGAGGGGCCGCCGCGGAGATCATCTTTGTCGAGGATGAGGAATGACGAGCCGTTCTCTTCAGAGGAGAAGGAGCAGGAGGAGCAGCAGCAACAAAAGCCACGGCAGCGGACGAAGAGGATGGCCGTCCGGAAGCAGCCCGCGAGGACGGCACGTCGAGGACGACACTAGGATGTGCTACGTGTTGTTGTGAACTCTTCATAAGTATCGAGTTGTGAACAATGTCTGTAATGGTACTTGTTGTTTGAATTTACTTTCTACGATGTAGACTACATCTTCTGAGATTGCTACTTGTTGTGTATGTTCTGAGATTGCTACTCGTTCTGAGATTGCTACTTGTTGTTGTTGTTGTTTGAAAACCGTTGGAGTTTGGTAGGATTTTTCATTGGTTTAACACAAGTCAATGTGTGGCGCCCTTCACACTGGCACCACACTGCATTGTGTGGCGCCCATGACATCGGCGCCACACATGCCAACATATAGCAACTTTTGGGTCGAAAACATCCAGGGGCTCGCAGAGTTATGGTCGGTCCCTAGCCCTAGCGCTCGCACAGTTCCAACCGCCGGCGGTAGCCCACGCCGATGAGTCCTGAAATCACGCAGCGGCGCGAGTAAATTAACTTGGCGAAGCGGCGCGGTGCACGGGGTCCCATGCCATGCGCGGCCGACACTGGCGCGCCGAGACGAAGTGTGACCCGGATAACCCGAAGAAATCACTCCCGCCATGTGATGCCCGATCCATCATAAATATTTTTTTTGAACAAATCCATCAGAAATCTCGGGATTTCCATCCGAACTGCTATGTCTGTCAGCTTTTGCAGATCAGCGGCCGCAAATCCCCCCGACATGCTACCGCCTGCTAAAGACACGTTTGCCGGGAACGCTACTTGCGCCTTTTTTTTTCCCTTTCTTAGCTCAACCTACATGGACGTAGAAGACATTGTAAGCCGCCGGCGTGTAAATTTTCACATGAAATATGTTCTACTGTCTCTATTCATAAAAAAGATATCTCTGAAAAGAAATCGTAAGTTTGTATAAATTTAAATGCATCTAGATACTCTTTATTGTATAGATATATTTAAATTTAGATAAATCTACATCTTTTATGAAGGTAGGGAGTATTTAAGATCAGCAAAAATAGACTAGAAAAGCTAGATTTGTAAGCACCATTACACTGATATTTCGATTTCTCCATTTTATGATATTTTGTTATTTTCTACTGAGTTTTTTTTTGCGAAAATTCCGCCGATATGTCAATAGTCATCAATCAGGAAAAACAACCAAAAAAATTATAAACATTACAAATAGGTATTTGGATCACCTAGTGATAACTACAAACATTAGCGCGAGCCGAAGGCGCGTCGCCATTTTCGCCCCGCCATTGCCAGAGCCGAGCAAACCTTGTCGTAGTAGTGCTTAACAATAAACAAATTATGCTAAGGGCTCAAAGGATCAACATAACAAAGCATCAACTATCAACAATGTTTACAACCACAGATCATGAGAAACTGGTCCGAAACCATTCCAACGAACACGAAAATCGACTGGGTCCAAAGTGATCCGTCGGATACACGGCTCCACGGTTCTTCCACGAGGCACCACCAAAACGAGGATAGAGAAAGAAAAGGCTTATTCTGACCTATTCATTTTCCTTTTTAACCGAGTAAATACTGAAGACTGGATGGGAGGTCGGTAGATGGATAGGAAGAATAGATGCTGCCAATTAAGATGTTAAGGTTTTACGTGACCACCATGTGAGAGCTGCCTTCCCTTCGGCGCCAGAATCTATCCACGTGAGAGTGAGACCGGGAGTGGGGACGACGGCCGAGAACGGACGTTGCCGCTGCTCGACCGGTTGGTGGCTGCCGGCCGCTCTACTCGTCCCAAGTGAAGGCTGCTGGCCATAAGCTTTTTTCCTCGTCTCGCTCAACACGTGCGATGAGGTCTAGGTTTCTGTGCCACCGTAATTCTAGAAGAATGGGCAGTAGTCGTGAACGTCGCACATGGAGGAATCGCTATCAGTGTTACTGGGTATCGTCGTCCTTTCACATCACTCGATCGTCCTTCAGGATGAGAGATTTTCTGCCTTCCATTTTGCCGCTTGTTTACACTGTAAAAACTGAACGGGGCAAGCAGCAAGATAGCTGCGTAGAGCTCGCATATTGTTGCCGGCATTTCTTTTTTGAAGAAAAAAATCTATTACTCCCAGTAATTTGAATCGAAGGGAGTATTCCTTTGTCCACGGGGTTTGCATGTATCCTTAAATCATCAATTTGACAAACATAAAATCAATTATATAACAATAAAATTATATCATTAGAGAATATAACATTTAAACTTTCTAATGATATATATTTGTCATATATAACTTGTATTATGATGGTTAAATTTGCGACCAAGGGTTACGCGTAGGTCCTACGAACCGGGAGGGAAGGACTACAAAAATTTAGAAAATAAAAAAAGGGTGTGACTATTTCTCAGTATGCTGAGAATTAACTTCGTGCTCAAGCAGAAGATGTCATCAAATCTCAGTTACAACTCATGTTGCATCTCATAACTAGCATGAATCACGATCAAATTAAATAGTGTAAAACTTAACTGAGCATGAAGTTAGTTCTCAACTAGCAAATCCCTAAAACATACAAATAAATCTTTGGATCACCTAGCGTAGAGTCGTAGACTCACTGCCAAAACATTGACAAGGCAGAAAGGACATTATTCTGACTTCAGGATATATATGGTGCCTAAACTTTGACTAACGGGGGAATGATCCCTCCCTTAGCTATACGTTATTAGGTAGGATGAGATTCTCCCGGCGATTGGACGCTAGGATGACAATCTGGTTTAAAGTTCGTCCCTCCCTACGAAATTATCACGAGATGGATTCGAACCCGGGTGGGTTAATTATGCACTCACTTGCCTTGCCACTGAGATAGAACTCAGTTATGATATATATCTGGTGCCTCACCATCCTATAAAACAGACTGGAAATATTTTAAAAGAACAACAAAACCCTCCTGCTAGCGAGAGGCAATGGTCTAGCACAACTCTAAAGCCTCAAGACGTGGCCACGATATTGCTAGTGAGGAAATGGAAACCTAGCTAGATTATATTGTTGCCGGCATTGACTGAATAATGTTTTTTTTCTTTCTTTGGTAACCACTACATATCTAGCTGCACTACATAGAAGTGTGATAAAAATAGAAGCACGGATATGGGAAAAGTCCGGTTTGAACCTGGGTGCACGTGAACCCTAGTTGGAAATGCATTTTTGAAATGTGAAAAAATTCTGTAATAAAAATATCCGGGTACGTACGCATGTTTCATGTGTGCGTAGAAAGTTTTCGCGGAGAAACCACTTTTTTATTTCAGAATCTAAAAATGACAAAATACGTCACATATATACTGCTATATAGCCCTGCAAAATTTCACTTTTTTGCCGAGACAAAATAAAATGTTTTTTCGTCACGAAACTCATGTCCAGGGCACATATTTGAGATCATCTGGGAAATCATTTTGTGTTTCGATTTTTGAAACATATTTTGACATCACAAACGGAACTTTTCAAAAAGTGGGTTCACATGCCCCATGTTCACAAAAGCCGGTCTCCACGGATATGTTACTATTACTATATATACAGCAACACGAATGAACTACCAAGTTTTTATACTCGTGTAGAAATGCGTATGGGTCTTGGTACTATCTAAATCGAAACCATTGGACGTATCCTCGTCCCATATGGTTGCACTTGATAGTATTGATTTGTCAGACCCACGTGACGAAACATATAATTTAATCACTATATACCTAGCTCATAAAGTCGAGAATAGTACAACTGAAGCTCTTGCGTGTACAACCGACGATGTTTCAATAATATTAGCACCTTCGGAAAACAGTTCTTGTGTGTCGATAATTGAGTACTGCAATCAGTCTCTGTAGCTTTTAACCCTCTGCACCCTCGTGTGCTTCTTTTGGAGAACTGCATGTGTCGTCCTCAGGCAGAAAACCAAGCATAAGGGCATCTCCAGCGGGCCGACGTATTTCGGACGTTCGAAATATTCATTTGCGTCGGTCCGCGGACGCGATGTGGATTAGGGCGACCGTTTGCGTCTGGGGTACCTCCAGCGGTGCGGACGTATTTTTTAACTGGGGACAACGTCAAGGTCGCCAATGGCGTTTTACGTCCCGTCGAGGACTGCCGCCGGCGATTAACTGTTCCCGCGCGACGACGATCGTTCCCGCGCGTGCCCAATACATTGGCAAGTTTTACCGGCGTTTCGCGCGCGCGGGAAACGCCCTACGCGCCAACGCTGTTTCCCGCCGCGCCGTGGCTATATATGCTGGACACCGGCGGGGGCGACGGGCACACCTCAAACCCTACCATCCATCCATGGCCGACCATATTAGTTGTGAGCAAGTTGTTTAGATGTGCCGGCACCTCCACCTAGAGGAGGAGGAGGAGGAGGAGGAGGAGATAGTCTCCACCGGCGTTGAGGCCCAGCAGCTGGACCAGGAGGCGGTAGCGGCGGAGGCGGAGGTTGCGCAGGCGGTGGCGGAGGCGGCAGAGCGCGCGGAAGGGCGCCTCGCGGCGACCAGGGCGGAGATCGCCAACGCCATGGCCGAGCTCGCCGACGCGAGGGCCGAGCTCGCGGAGGCGCGTGCGGCCATCGCTGCCCCTCCGGCGGACGCCGTCATCCACGACATCGCGGATGACGACCACCCCGTGCCCACCCGCGTCGAGTGCGCTGGTGACCAGCGGGTTCTGCTCGCGTCCTTCGAGTCCCTAGCTGGGGACGCCCAGCGCCGTCAGGCTTGGGTGGCGGAGGAGGAAGCCCGCAGCTATGCGATGGCCATGGCTCGGGGGTTAATGTGCTCCGACCTGGACTCGCTCCAGCGTAGGGGCGCTTCTCCCGCGCGGATCGAGCAGGAGAACCGGGAGCTGGAGGTCGCCATTGCCGCCAGGGACGAAGCGGTGGCGGAGGCGGCTAGGGACAGGGCCCGCTTCATCGCCGACGTGGCGGCGATCTAGGCGGCGGCCCAGGCGAACGAGGACGCGGCGGCGGCGGCAGAGGAGGAGGAGGCCCAGGCGGCGGCGGAGGCGGCTACCCAGGTGGCGTTGGCCCAGGCGGAGGCCCTGTGGGACAGCTCCCTGTCCGAGGCCCTCGAATGCCGCAGGCGGCAGGACGAGATGTCCGTTTACCGGCGTGCGCGGCGCGCGGAGTGCGCGAAGCGCTCCCGCTGCGACGACGGCGCCGGCCCTTCCGGCGGCCAGTAGTAGGGGCGCGCGACTACAAGTAACCGAGGCCGGTGTAGGCCGCGCTACGGCGAGTAGGTACGGCCGTTGTAGTTTTAAGTTAACTCGACTAACCATCTCTGTAAAGATGGTCCTTTTGGTCCATCAATAGTAATGAAAAAATCTTTTGCTTACCTACTCACTACCGACCGGGCCCGGATGCACCCAAAGCGGACAGATTTCGCGACCGCGGAGCGTCCGCGGAGACGCAAACCTGGCGCATATTTGGGCCAGGTTTGTGTTGGATAATTAGGTAAAATTTCCATGATTAATTCCAGAATATTAAGCATGACGACAGTAACTACTAACATGTGAAACTCGAACACACTAGATGCAGTGATCAACATGAATAGTAGCAGAGCAAACAGTACAACATCCATCGCTAAACAGATCGAGATATTTCGCACGTACCGATCTGGTGAAGGTGGCGGTGAAGGTGTAGCAGACGATGTTGCAGCAGTAACGTTGTTGATGACAACGTTGTTGATGACGGGGACGACGGGTCGTAGTACACAACGTTGAAGACGACGGTAGGCAGCACCGCCCGACTTGGACGGAAGGCGACCCGTGATGAAGAGCTTGAGCAGTCGCGCAGAGCGCTTCCCAAAAACCTAATTCGCCCTCTCCCGTACAGGATCGCAAGGACGAGCGGTTCCGGAGACCTGCTCTCCCGTTCGCCGATGCACGTCGGCGCGCGGGATGGAGTAGGCTACGATGGCGGCGCAAGCAGAGAGAGGTGAAAACCCTAACTCGTATATTAGATATGTTTCTGCGGTAGCCGAGCAGGAGATTATATAGGCTCGGGAAACCCTAGGCAACGTGGGCACACCCACGTCGCATGAACGTTTCGAGTCGGTTACAGATAGCCCACGATCCGGGAGCGACCTGAACCGACTAACTGCGACGCGCCCGTCTAGGACTCCGTCTCGGCTCGAGGCTCAATCCACTCACCACGAGCGCGGTGCGCGCGTCGCGTCGCGTCGTGTCGAGACGAGCGAGGAGGAGGAGGAGCGCGCGCGTGTAGCACTCCTATTCTCACTCACTTACTAGTGGTGGAACAACCCACCTTATAAGGTGGTCTAACTTCCTCCCAACTTTCCATGTGGGACTAAACTTCCCACCTCTTGCCACTCCCTAGTGAGCTGCCACCAACTTGGGCTCAAACTCACAAGGCTGCCACTATGTGGGCTTTGAGATTTATAGGAAAAACTGAAATCTAATTTGGACCACTAAAAGTGGGCCCAATATTTCAACAGTTTGTGTCTCCGAGGACGGGCCGGTCACTTTGCGTCGCCCCGCTGGAGGTGGTGCCAGACGGATTTCCGGTCACGGCGGACACAAATGGTCGCTCAGCGTCCGTTTGCGTCGCGCCGCTGGAGATGCCCTAAGAGGAGAGCAAAAGTACTGATACCAAAGAGACTAGCACTTCTCATTATCCAGGGGAATAATATGGTGCCCCCAAGCATAGGTAACATTCACGTTCCATGAAGAATAAGGAACAGAGTGTTAATAATTCCGTAACGACGACCATGCAAATCTTCATGAGGAACATCAGTGCCTTCAAGATTGTCAGATTTTTCGAAAGAGCTCTGAACATGTTGGCTAGCCTCTACAAAACGTAGCGTGGATGCCTAGAGTGTGACCTCTGCTTGGCGAAGTGTGCTGGACTTGACACTGCAGATTTCAGTACACAGTACATCTCGATGGTAACAATTCATTTTTTCTGAAGGATTGAGTTATCAAAATCACTTAATCACACACAACTTGATACATCGGCATGCAACAATAGTTGCACTTACAAGCTTCTCTTCAACAACAAAGCAGCAATAGAGCACTATGAACTTCTCCTCCAGAAGAAAACAGAGGAGGAGAAATGAAATACTGAGAAATCGACGACAAGCATCGCTAGGGGAGTGCTTAGAGACCATGGAGGGAAGAGCTAGCACAATCTTACGGCCTACTCCTCCTCTTCTGACACCGCCTCTCGCCGCTCCCGGACGCGTAAATTAATTACCACACTCTGCACTGCTTGCTTAATTACTAGCTAAGCACGGTGCAGTGAAAAAAGGACTGACGAAGCTGTAACTTAGGGGAAGTTCACCAGGGAGCGGTACGTGGCTCCGGGCGCCCAGCTTGCCGGGATGACGTTGTTGACGACGAGCTTCCTGCCGGAGTCGGAGGTGAGCCTGAGCGAGAAGGGCCCGCGCAGCGGCTTGCCGGTGTTGGAGTTGAGGCGATAGAGCGCGCCCCAGTTCTGCGCCATGGGCGACCAGGTACCGCAGTTGGCCTCCATCAGGTCGACGGCGCTGAGGTCGCCGTCGTCGTCCTCGAACTCGATCAGGACCTCCAGGTAGAACGGGTTGGAGCCCTGGTCCACCCTGAAGGCGATGCTCACGCCAGGGTACTTGCATGGCACCCTACCATTAACGGAAACAGTAAGATTCAGTACACTAACTCTGAATTTGTGCTACCTGGACGTAATTCTACAGTGAAGCATGTAGAGGTACCTCTTGTACTGGATCTTGAGGATACCGCCGGCACGGAGCTTGTCGGCCATGCCAGGCTTCGCCATGGCGCCCATGGAGGTGCCGCTCATGTCGAAGTGGGCCGCCTCCACGAGGCAGGCGCCGCCGGGGCAAGAGTCGGTGATGACCACGGTCGCCGGCTGGCCGGAGCACGCCGAGTTGCTCGCGCTATCGCATTTAACCTGCGTACGAGTGCCACATGAATGCATTTAGTTAGGAAGAGCCGACCTCTTTGCGCCATTAATGGAGCTACAACCTACATGAACAGTGTAGGGAGTGACAGTGTAGAGTGCACGCAGACCACACAAACTGTGGCAGTTATGGTGACGTGACGTACCTCATAGCATGCGCCGCAGCCCTTGCCTTCCTTGTACAGCGACGGGCCAGCGGCGGAGATCATCGACGAGAACGGCCGGCTCCCGACGGCGCTCTGGTAGCCGCACGCGCCACCTGAATGGTTCACAGACACATTTGACCAATTAATTAATGTAAGCTTTGTCTAAACGACCATCCCAAGTGAAGTAGGCAACTACTAACCGTCACTTCCGTCGCCGTTTGGGGCGCCGTAGTACGTCGCGCCGCCGGCTAACCAGCCGCCGGAGCCGTAGGCGGCCGACGGGCTAGTGCCATTGTAGCTGCTGTGGGCCTTGACAGCAGGGTTGTGGCTGACCGCCGACCTCGTCTTCGGCTTGGTGAGCTTGCGGGAGCAGGCAATGGGGCTCACGAGAAGTGAGAGCACCACCAGTGCGCCCAGTAGCGCTAAGGTGCAACATTTCGCCATTGCTGCAGTTACCTGTTATAGCTAGCTCTGGTACACTGGAGTAGCTCAAGTGATGCTCGGTGAGTTGCAGGAGTGACCACGGGACTGGTATTTATAGTGAACTTCGCCCAGACGTACGTGTCAAGAGATGTGGGGATTCTGCTGTTGAATTATTGAGGAGAACGTGACTGGCTGGTGGTTTGGTGCTAAAGGAAAAGGCTAAACGAAGAGTGCGGACCTTCGGGTTACGGGAAACCTCTATTTTAAAATTCGGAATGGCTAGAAATCAGGCGCCTGATTTTTAGTATGTATCAGTCGACGCTTTTAGCTTTTGGATTTTGCCTCGCGATTTGTGCAGTGTGAGAACATAGTGAGTTTCCACTAGGTTGAAACTAAGAATTTAATGAGTTTCAACTAGGTTGAAACTGATAATTAGTACTATTTTTATAAGTTACAACTATATTGAAACTGAGATTTGTCACATGACATAGGCGACTGAGACATATTATGTCGACCTAGACTCGCCCTTTAAAATTATTTTTAATTATTTTTACTCTTATTGGTAGCTCCCGTCTCCAGGGTTACCCTCTTCTTTGTAGCGCCCTTTCTGATGGTGCTACCCTGCCGCTAGCATGGCTGCGTGGGTCCCTCGGCTTAGTTAGGTATTACCCTGCTAAGTGGGGCTACCCTATGTAGCAGAGCGCCGCAAAACTCATCGCTACCCTACCGATTAGGTTAGCCTGCGCCGACCCACTCTAGCCACCCACCTAGCTCATTTTCTTTCTTCCCCTGTCGGTCTGTTCATCCCCAGTCTCTCCCACCTCACCCCCTCTCAAATCTTTCTCCAAGATCGCTCGGACATGAAGGAATCTTTGGTGGATTTCATTGTCCATCCCCCCGGTAAGTGTTCTCCTCCGATCCAATCAATTTGAACCGAAAAATCTCTCACATTGCTAGTATAGAGTTCACCCCTTACTTCAGATTTCGTGGGGACAATTGCAATAGGTGGAACCCTAGTTCATCCCTTAGTCTTGGTATGTTGCATCCTAGTTTGGATCATATTATGTGTCTGGGATTTGGTTTAAATCTTTGCATGTGCAAGTGTAAGAGATTTTTTTCACAATATATGTTGTCTTGAAAAGTGTTGTAGGTATGGTGGTGCCGTCCAATCCGAAGGACAGACCGATGAAGTGGAAGTACACCATAGAGTGTTGGCCTGAAATTTTTCCAAAAGGGATAGAACAAGCTCGTTGTTGGTGTAGTGACCTTTGTGACCCGAAGTGATGTGATGATTGGGATGAAAAACATGGAAGGAGGTTTTGGACGTGTCCTAATTATGCATATGACCCGAAGTGATGTGAAGATTGGGATGAAAAACATGGAAGGAGGTTTTGGATGTGTCCTAATTATGCATATGACAGTGCCAAGACCAAAATTCCCTTCGACTACCCGTCGATATGTGCCTTCACTTGGATGTGTCCTAATTATGCATTTTCCACAATGAATATATTTATAGTGCATTCCATTATTAATAATATTAAGTGTGTTTATAGTCTCCCCATCTATTTGTTCATTCGTGGAGTGGAGAGACTTGGAGTAACATAGCCACCACAAGAGTGAGGTCGCATACAAGGAGCAAATGAAGTGGAACTATACCTTTGGGATGATTCGTGATGAGAACGGGAGAAACAACGTTTGAAGAAAGAGAAGAAGGACCAACAAGAGAAGAATCTTTGTGAGGCGGAACAAGAGAAAGAGAGAGAGAGAGGGCTGTTCGTGGAAGGGAGGAGGCTGAAGCGGAAGGGAAAGTATCCCCGTTGGAATTAGTAGAGTCATGTATTGAACTTTGATGTCCTAAAATCCGATGTTATTAAATTTAAGGCTATTTCGTGAACTTTCATATGCCGTGCCCTCGGATGTCATAAAACTTAAAAGTCATGGAATTTGGTATCGTAAACCTTATGTCTAAACACATTCTAACTGTGAAATATTAGTTCCATTTGGGAGAAACATTATTTGCAATTTAGTAACACAGTTCTCTAATAATAACTAAAAGAGTATGGTATGTGATCTCGAGGACATTTTTTTGCTGATGGAGGTGGTGGAACCGCTCCGTGGATGTGGCTGAATGTTTTGACGAGTAGGCAGCATAAAAGCTAGGATTCGCCAGCACTTGCCTACTTGTACCTTAGGTAATGCTTGTTCACATATTTGTTTACTTCCGAATGTAGCTCTTCAAACATTATGTACTTGATCATTGTGTGTACCCTAGCTTGGAGATGGGTTCGAGATAGATAACGGTTGCGAACTCTGCGACGTGTACAATGGCACACCCTCGGAATTTTGCTTTTTAGATGATGTGTGTTGGTGTACCGCAGGGAGTATGGCCTTGTTCATGGTCCCCCCTTCATCGTAGGTATAACGAGTTGTCACTAGAAAGAAGGCTTCGAGATTGATCTTTGTATTCCCCTTGTAAGGCATTGCGAATAATTTAATAAAGAAGAAAGCTGTTTGGATGCAGAGGCTGGGGCTATACTCCTTGATCGAGGAAAATAAAGTGTGTACCCTAGTTATGTGTACACTAGTAGGAAAACCCTTATGAATGGGATTCTATTTCTGTGGCGCACCAGCTAATTTTTGTGGCGCACCAGACTAGATGCGCCACAGAAATAGCTTATTTTTGTGGCGCACCTGGCACGCATGCGCCACAAAAATATGATGGGACCCACATCCGGCCAGCCCCAATCATTGGTTTCGCTATTTCTGTGGCGCACAGGACCCTGTGCGCCACAGAATTAGGCCATTCTGTGGCGCACCAGCCAGAAATAAGACATTCTATAGCGCACCACAAACACATGCGCCACAGAATGTGGCCTTTCTGTGGTGCACCTGACTCATGCGCCACAGAAATAAGCTTTTTCTTCTCCACGCAACTCCACCCTCCTGTGGATCGCCTTTTTTACCTCTGTAAAATATAAAATAAATAGATAGAAATTTCGAAAAATAACCTTCGAGGTGCCCATGTATTATGTCATCTAGTACCACTAAAAATTAACAAACATGAAATTCAACCTTTTTTGCAAAATTGCGTTGCAAAATCATCAAACTTGATTTCTGATTGCATACAGACTCGAAAAAAAAACGCAGAATATATCAAAATAACCAGGAGAAACTTCTACATCCAAATTCAAAAAGAGCAAAAAGTTACGGTGAAGTCAAGATTTTTTCATGCAAAATAGAAAATAAAAAAATATTCTGTGGCGCATAGAATGTTACTTAAAAATTTGAATTTTCTAGCGCCCACTTCTCCAATTCTCCTTCTCCACTTCTCCACTTCTCCTCCTCTCCTCCACTTCTCCACTTCTCCTCCACTTCTCCACTTCTCCTCCTTCACTTCTCCTCCCTTCTCTCCTCGACCCGTCGACCTCCTCCTCCGACCTACTCCGGCGACCACCACCACCACCTCCTCCACCACCACCACCTTCTCCTCCTCCGGTGACCACCTCCTCCTCCTCCTCCTCCTCCTCCTCCTCCTCCTCCACCACCACCACCTCCTCCTCCACCACCACCACCTTCTCCTCCTCCGGCGACCAGCACCACCTTCTCCTCCTCCGGTGACCACCACCACCTCCTCCTCCACCACCACCTCCTCCTCCACCACCACCTCTTCCACCACCACCACCTCCTCCTCCTACTCCACAACCACCTCCTCCGGTCGGCCTCCTCCTCCACCCACCCACCCACCCACCCCACCCACGTACCCAACCACCCACCTCCGGTAACCTACCGGCGAAATTTCAGAAAAATTCAAAAAAAAATCTGGCGGCCCCACATCTAGATCTAGATCTAGATCTGGCCGCCATTTTTTTGAAATTAAAAAAAATCTGTGGCGCACCACCGCCTGTGCGCCACACTTTCTCTTTCTGTGGCGCACCTTGCCTGGTGCGCCACAGAAATAAGACTTTCTCTTTCTGTGGCGCATGGGCAGGTGCGTCATAGAATTCTTATTTTTGAGGCGAGAATTCTGTGGCGCACCGCCCATGCGCCACAGAATGTCCTTTTTGGTGCGGCACAGATGAGACTTTTCCTACTAGTGTTAGCTTGACGATTCTTGTCGCATGATGGAAATCAAGAGAGGTTTTGTTGTTTCGGTCTGGATGTGGGGGCACTTCCCAGTCGAGCGGTGACAAGGTATTAATTTGTCAATGCCTACGGGTTGTAGACTAGGGTTTATTTAGAAGTAGAGGGCAAGTAGATCTCGAAGGTTTCAGCCGAAAAGTACTCGACGATATGAAAACTAGGGTTTGTGAGACAATGAATCGATGCTTTCTTTGTCCCTCGACTCCCCCTTATATAGGAGGTGGAGCCGAGGGATTCTTGATGTACAAGTTACCGAGTTCGGGAAGGTTTCCAATTCCTCCCATAATATTACAAGTATTCTCTCCTAATACAACTCTAGCTTTCCTTAACTAGCAAGCTGGGCTTCCGAATTCTTTTATCCTTCGGGTCGTGGGCCTTCAATAAACCCCGGGTACCATCTTCGGCAGGCCCATTGGGGATGCCTATGTCAGTAGCCCCCGAGATTTTGCTTGAATCGTAGAGTCAGGGAAAATCTCCACCTTTATATTTATTCGATAATTCTAAACTTTATCACATATTTTTCATACAAATTTCTATATTGTACAGGGATAATGGTAATTGGGGCTAGTTCATGTGACGGATCAGGTACTAGTTAACTGCTCTAGTGGCAATCCGCAAAAACCTACTTCAAGATCACGTCCCTGGACATGATCTCGGGATACTGGTGTAAACTTCGACAGGTGCCGCTTAAGGTCTTACCATTATGTCGAGTCCCAGTTATATTTATCGGGTACCTAACGCATCCGTTAGGATTTTTCTTCGTATCTGTTGATACGGATAAAATTAGCAAACCGACGTCAGAGACGGCGCCACGCCACACAGAACAGATCTGGGGTCTTACCTTCGCAAAGTTTTGCGGCATTCAGAAATTTGTTCGCAACTTTGGCGTTCTGAGAATATATCGTCGAGTGCTTTTTCGGCTGTTGGAATAGCACATTTTATTGAGTCAACGGATGACTTATATTTCTCTCCCGATGGGAGTATATGTAGAGTTATGTATATAACTCGAAATATGCTCACTTTTTCTTCTTCTTTTTCTCTCTCTTTTTTATAATTTCATCGGGCACGCGAACAACGTTTCCGATGGGAGTAGCCCCGAGGCTACAACCAAGAACTTGTGCTTGGGTGTAGGCTCCACGCCTTATGTCGCTATATTTTTCACCTAACGCATAATTTTTCAAATCTCTTGGGTGCGCGAACAGCGCTCCCGATGGGAGTAGCCCCCGAGGCTATGAGCAAATACTTGTATTTGATCATAGGCTCTCACCATTTCTATTTTGTCTTTCTCGAATTTTTCATTTTTCCAAAGTAGCCCCCGAGTATTTGATCAAAAACTTGTATTTGATCAAAGGCTCTCAAAATAGTCCATAATCCTCTGCTGTCGCCTTTTTTTATGAAGCTGCTTAGTCGAAACTTTCTTTTGTTAATGTGACATCACTGTTGACGATAGCCACGACTACTATTCTTGGAAAACACGAGAAGTTCTCTCTCACTGCCTTGCGGGCCCAAATTACGCATCGTATTGACACGTCGCGCAAGTGGGGGACACACGTCCTCCGCTTTTCCTGGCGCACGTACTGTAGCGCCTGTGCTTTCTCGTCTGTATGAAATTACTTTTTACCCCTTGTCCACGTGTACGCCATCTGTCTCGCAATCTCTAAATCGAACGGTGCGTCGATTCAGCGCACCTCTATATAAAGGCATCTTCTTCCTCCTCTAGTCCTTTCACTCGCGCCGCCCCTCTGCTTCTCCTCTGCAAAAATCCTCCATTGCTTCCATTGCTCCAAGCGCTCAACCACATTCACACTCTTCGTCGCCAAGTTCATTGATGCTGCCTCGCATCCGTTTAACAAGGCACAACACTCCGGAGTCAAGAATGGCGACGGCGGATCTGGGAAGCGCAGAGTGGGAAAGATCCAAGATCTCTGCCCAAGACATCAATCTGCTGAAGAAGATGGGGTTTAGCAAGAAGGAGAACTCGCTCCGCTTCCTCAAGGAGGAGAGCTATCCAAAGCCTCCAATCGAGTATCGGGTCAGTTTTGTTGACCACCTCATCCGAGGTCTTTCTCCCCCAATCCATGAGTTTCTTAGGGGTCTTCTTTTTGTTTATGGGCTTCAACTGCATCAGTTGACGCCCAATTCCGTCCTCCACGTGTCAATTTTTATCACATTGTGTGAGTGTTTCCTCGGGGTCCAACCTAATTGGGCTCTGTGGAAACGTATTTTCTGCCTCCGCCGTAATGGCTCCCACAACGTCGCCTACAACATTGGCGGCGTTGTTATCTGCGTTCGTTCTGACGTCGAATATTTCGATGTCAAATTCCCCGACTCTGTCCAAGGTTGGCGAAAGAAGTGGCTATATATCCGCGAAGAAAGCTCCAATCCAGTGGAGGACAACATCGCCCCTTTTGACGGAGAAGCAAAAATCCTTCGCCGCCGTTCCTGGGATGCTGAAGCTACCGAAGCTGAGAAGTTGGCGACAGAAGCGCTGATGACTCGCATCCACGAGCTTCAAAACACCCGTGGCAAGGAACTTTCGGGCATTGAGATTACTTCCTATTTCCTTAGGATTAGGGTGCAGCCTCTCCAGGCTCGCAAAAATCCCCTCTGGAAGTATGCTGGTGAAGAAGATGTCGACAGGCTCTCAAAAGACCTTCCTCTGAAGGATTTTGAAAAGCTTATCCGCAAAAATCTCATCGCTCAACAAGAAGGATCCAATTCCATCCTCTTGCCGCATTATGCCATATAGTGACGCCAATCCTCTCCCCGAGGTAATTTTTCTTTTAATTGCTATATTGTCATTCCCGAGTTTTAATATTTATCGACTACTATCTTTCTGGCTTCCTCTGCATAACTTCTTTTTTGTCGACACTTTTTTCTCAGAACCACCCTGTTCTCGCTTCTCTTCCTCCTCTTCCTGAGGGTGGAGAAGTTGAAGACCGCATTGTTGTCGATGATGACAACCAAGGCACCTCGCGTCCTGAAAGTGAAGTCGCGGGTTCTCACAAATCCGCGGCTTCTTCTGAAAAAGACGCTGATTATGAGGCCACTGCCTCGACACATTCTCTTCCTCCTGCTGTTTCCCCAAGGAACAAGAGGAAAAGGGACGAAGTCGAAGATTCCGGCACCTCCAAAGCCGAAGAAGCTGCTCCTTCAAATCGGAAGGCAGCTTTCGATCCATACCTTGATGCCCTCGTCAGCTCGTAAGTTACCCCTTGCGTCTTACTGTTTTACTTCTTTGAAGTTTTTTGTCTATCTTGCTTCTTATACTGTCGCCATTTTACTGTAGTGGTGACGAGGAAGAATCACCAGCTATTGACGTGACTGCTCGAACGAGTACGTCGCGTACTTTAGTTGTTTCTGAAGTGCAAGTTGAAGGAGAAGAATCTTCGCCTCCTCAACAAAACACCGATGAACCTACTCCTCCTGCAAGCCCCCATGTCCCTTCGCTAAAAAGGGCGAGGGTTGAATCAATCACGGAGCCTGCCTTACAATTGAGTGGCTCCTCGACTCCTCTTTTGGATGATGTAAGTCCCTAAATACTTTCTGATGATATCGACTTTTTCATTGTTTGCTTCTTTTTGCTTTGTGCTGTCGAGCTTTTGACTATATTGACGCTTTCTTTCTCTATCTTTCTTTATCAGCCTCTGATTAAGGAATTCATCCGCTTCGGTGCCCAATTCGTCGGGTACCGTGAATATGCTAGCAAGGCTGAAGGTAATATTTTTCTGCTTCTCCTGGCCCATGACTTCTCACTCCTTTCTTGTCGTGACTTTGACTGGTTTTGAATATTTTGGTAGAAAAACTTGCGGAAGCTAACAAGCGTGCCGATGCACTTGCTCAAAAATTGGAGCAAAGTGAGAAGGCTCGCAAGGAGGCTGAAGCAAATGCGAAGAAGGCCAAGGCAGATGCTAAAAAGGCCAAGGCAGATGCTACTGGTGTTGAAGATCTTCGGAAGAGGCTTCACGACGCAGAAGCTGCTTTGAGCGACAAAATAGCTGAGCAAGCTGCTCGAGAGGAAAAAATCCTCAATCGCTTAGAGGCACAAAGTCGACGTTTTGTTAGTAAGTGCTCGACTCTTTGTGCGTTTCCTCGAGTTACTTCTCATTTTCTGAGCACTCTTTACTCACGAGCTATCCTTTGCTTCTTTTCAGGGAGAACTCATCAAGAGTACGAAGTGGATGGTCCTGTAGGCGACGAGCTTCTCGACGCGCTAACCCTTCTTGAAATCCATGGGGATGAATGATTGCCTTGTTACGCGTACAGCACGCGTCCGTTGGGAACCCCAAGAGGAAGGTGTGATGCGTACAGCAGCAAGTTTCCCTCAGTAAGAAACCAAGGTTTATCGAACCAGTAGGAGCCAAGAAGCACGTTGAAGGTTGATGGCGGCAGAGTGTAGTGCGGCGCAACACCAGGGATTCCAGCGCCAACGTGGAACCCGCACAACACAACCAAATTACTTTGCCCCAACGTGACAGTGAGGTTGTCAATCTCACCGGCTTGCTGTAACAAAGGATTAGATGTATAGTGTGGATGATGATGTTTGCAGAGAACGAGAGAACGAGTATTGCAAGTAGATTGTATTCGATGTAAAGAATAGACCGGGGTCCACGAGTTCACTAGTGGTGTCTCTCCCATAAGATAAATAGCATGTTGGGTGAACAAATTACAGTTGGGCAATTGACAAATAAAGAGGGCATGACCATGCACATACATGTTATGATGAGTAGTCCGAGATTTAATTGGGCATTACGACAAAGTACATAGACCGCTATCCAGCATGCATCTATGCCTAAAAAGTCCACCTTCAGGTTATCATCCGAACCCCTCCAGTATTAAGTTGCAAACAACGAGACAATTGCATTAAGTATGGTGCGTAATGTAATCAACAAATACATCCTTAGACATAGCATTGATGTTTTATCCCTAGTGGCAACAAGCACATCCACAACCTTAGAACTTTCACGTCATCGTCCTGCATTTAATGGAGGCATGAACCCACTATCGAGCATAAATACTCCCTCTTGGAGTTACAAGTAAAAACTTGGCCGAGCCTCTACTAGCAACGGAGAGCATGCAAGATCATAAACAACACATAGATGATAGATTGATAATCAACATAACATAGCATTCATTATTCATCGGATCCCAACAAACGCAACATGTAGCATTACGGATAGATGATCTTGATCATGTTAGGCAGCTCACAAGATCCAACAATGATAGCACAATTAGGAGAAGACGACCATCTAGCTACCGCTATGGACCCATAGTCCAGGGGTGAACTACTCACACATCACTCCGGAGGCGACCATGGCGGTGAAGAGTCCTCCGGGAGATGATTCCCCTCTCCGGCAGGGTGCCGAAGGCGATCTCCTGAATCCCCCGAGATGGGATTGGCGGCGGCGGCGTCTCTGGAAGGTTTTCCGTATCGTGGCTCTCGGTACTGGAACTATTATCGATGAAGGCTTAAGTAGGCGGAAGGGTAGGTCTGGGGGCGCCACGAGGGGCCCACACGCTAGGGCCACGCGGCCAGGAGGTGTGCCGCGCCGCCCTGGTGTGTGGCCGCCTCGTCGCCCCACTTCGTATCTCCTCCGGTGTTCAGGAAGCTTCGTGGAAAAAAATAAGATCCTGGGCGTTGATTTCGTCCAATTCCGAGAATATTTCCTTACTAGGATTTCTGAAACCAAAAACAGCGAGAACAAACAACTGGCTCTTCGGCATCTCGTTAATAGGTTAGTGCCGGAAAATGCATAAATATGACATAAAGTATGTATAAAACATGTAGGTATTGTCATAAAACAAGCATGGAACATAAGAAATTATCGATACGTTGGAGACGTATCAGCATCCCCAAGCTTAGTTCCTACTCGTCCCGAGTAGGTAAACGATAACAAAGATAATTTCTGAAGTGACATGCCATCATAATCTTGATCAATACTATTGTAAGCACATGTAATGAATGCAGCGATCCAAAGCAATGGTAAAGACAATGAGTAAACAATTGAATCATATATATAGCAAAGACTTTTCATGAATAGTACTTTCAAGACAAGCATCAATAAGTCTTGCATAAGAGTTAACTCATAAAGCAATAAATTCATAGTAAAGGTATTGAAGCAACACAAAGGAAGATTAAGTTTCAGCGGTTGCTTTCAACTTGTAACATATATATCTCATGGATAGTTGTCAATGCAAAGTAATATGATGAATGCAAATATGCAAGTATGTAAGAATCAATGCACAGTTAACACAAGTGTTTGCTTCTTGAGGTGGAAGGAAATGGGTAAACTGAATCAACATAAAAGTAGAAGAAAGGCCCTTCGCAAAGGGAAGCATTGATTGCTATATTTGTGCTAGAGCTTTTATTTTGAAAACATAAAGAGAGCATAAAAGTAACATTTTGAGAGGTGTTTGTTGTTGTCAACGAATGGCAGTGGGCACTCTAACCCCCTTGCCAGACAAACCTTCAAAGAGCGGCTCCCATGAAACATTTTTATTTTTGGGTGGCACTCCTTCCAACCTTGCTTTCACAAACCATGGCTAACCGAATCCTCGGGTGCCTGCCAACAATCTCATACCATGAATGAGTGCCTTTTTATTTACTTTTGTTTAGATGACACTCCTCCCCACCTTTGCTTTCTCAAGCCATGGCTAACCGAATCCTAGGGTGCTGTCCAACAATCACATACCATGGAGGAGTGTCTATTTTTGTAACATTATGAAGGTTAATTAATTTGGAACCGGGAATCCCATTGCCAGCTCTTTTTGCAAAATTATTGGATAAGCGGATGAAGCCACTAGTCCATTGGTGAAAGTTGCCCAACAAGATTGAAAGATAAACACCACATACTTTCTCATGAGCTATAAAACATTGACACAAATAAGGGATGATAAATTTTGAATTGTTTAAAGGTAGCACTCAAGCAATTTACTTTGGAATGGCGGAGAAATACCATGTAGTAGGTAGGTATGGTGGACACAGATGGCATAGTTATTGGCTAAAGGATTTGGATGCACGAGAAGTATTCCCTCTCAATACAAGGCTTAGGCTAGCAAGGTTATTTGAAACAAACACAAGTATGAACCGGTACAGCAAAACTCACATAAAAACATATTGCAAGCATTATAAGACTCTCCACCGTCTTCCTTGTTGTTCAAACCCTTACTAGAAAATATCTAGACTTTAGAGAGACCAATCATGCAAACCAAATTTAGCAAGCTCTATGTATTTCTTCACTAATAGGTGCAAAGTATATGATGCAAGAGCTTAAACATGATCCTTATGAGCACAACAATTGCCAAGTATCAAATTATTCAAGACATTCTACCAATTACCACATGTAGCATTTCCCGTTTCCAACCATATAACAATTAACGAAGCAGTTTTAACCTTCGCCATGAACATTATGAGTAAAGCCTAAGGACATATTTGTCCATATGCAACAGCGGAGCGTGTCTCTCTCCCACACAATGAATGCTAGGATCCAATTTTATTCAAACAAAACAAAACAAAAACATACAGACGCTCCAAGTAAAGCGCATAAGATGTGACGCAATAAAAATATAGTTTCACTAGAGGAACCTGATAATGTTGTCGATGAAGAAGGGGATGCCTTGGGCATCCCCAAGCTTAGATGCTTGAGTCTTCTTGAAATATGCAGGGATGAACCACCGAGGCATCCCCAAGCTTAGAGCTTTCACTCTCCTTGATCATATTGTATCATCATCCTCTCTTGATCCTTGAAAACTTCCTCCACACCAAACTCAAAACAACTCATTAGAGGGTTAGTGCATAATCAAAATTCACATGTTCAGAGGTGACATAATCATTCTTAACACTTCTGGACATTGCACAAAGCTACTGAAAGTTAATGGAATAAAGAAATCCATCAAGCATAGCAAAACAGGCAATGTGAAATAAAAGGCAGAATCTGTCAAAACAGAACAGTCCGTAAAGACGAATTTTTAAGAGGCACCAGACTTGCTCAAATGAAAATTATCAAATTTAAAGAAAGTTGCGTACATATCTGAGGATCACTCACGTAAATTGGCAGAATTTTCTGAGTTACCTACAGAGAATTCAACCCAAATTCGTGACAGCAAGAAATCTGTTTCTGCGCAGCAATCCAAATCTAGTATGAACCTTACTATCAAAGACTTTACTTGGCACAACAATGTAACAAAATTAAGATAAGGAGAGGTTGCTATAGTAGTAACAACTTCCAAGACTCAAATATAAAACAAAAGTACTGTAGTAAAATCATGGGTTGTCTCCCATAAGCGCTTTTCTTTAACGCCTTTCAGCTAGGCGCAGAAAGTGTGTATCAAGTATTATCAAGAGACGAAGCATCAACATCATAATTTGTTCTAATGATAGAATCAAAAAGTAACTTCATTCTCTTTCTAGGGAAGTGTTCCATACCTTTCTTGAGAGGAAATTGATATTTAATATTACCTTCCTTCATATCAATAATAGCACCAACAGTTCGAAGAAAAGGTCTTCCCAATATAATGGGACAAGATGCATTGCATTCAGTATCCAAGACAACAAAATCAACAGGGACAAGGTTATTGTTAACCGTAATGCGAACATTATCAACTCTCCCCAAAGGTTTCTTTGTAGAGTTATCAGCAAGATTAACATCCAAATAACAAATTTTCAATGGTGGCAAGTCAAGCATATTATAGATTTTCCTAGGCATAACGGAAATACTTGCACCAAGATCACATAAAGCATTACAATCAAAATCATTGACCTTCATCTTAATGATGGGATCCCAACCATCCTCTAACTTCCTAGGAATAGAAGTTTCAAGTTTTAGTTTCTCTTCTCTAGCTTTTATGAGAGCATTTGTAATATGTTTTGTAAAGGCCAAATTTATAGCACTAGCATTAGGACTTTTAGCAAATTTTTGTAAGAACTTTATAACTTCAGAGATGTGACAATCATCAAAATCTAAACCATTATGATCTAAAGCAATGGGATCATTATCCCCAACATTAGAAAAAATTTCAGCAGTTTTATCACAGGCAGTTTCAGCAGTTTTAGCAGTTTCAGGCAGTTTTTCACGCTTTGCATTAGAAGTGGAAACATTGCCAACACCAATTATTTTACCATTAATAGTAGGAGGTGCAGCAACATGTGAAGCATTAGCATTGCTAGTGGTGGTAATAGTCCAAACTTTAGCTACATTGTTATCTTTAGCATTTTCTTCTTTTTCCCACCTAGCACGCAATTCGGCCATCAATCTTATATTCTCATTAATTCTAACTTGGATGGCATTTGCTGTAGAAAATGACTTAATATCATTATTTTCATTAGGCATAACTTTCGATTTCAAAAGATCAACATCAGCAGCAAGACTATCAACTTTAGAAGCAAGTATATCAATTTTCCCAAGCTTTTCTTCAACGATTTGTTAAAAGCAGTTTGTGTACTAATAAATTCTTTAAGCATGGCTTCAAGTCCAGGGGGTGTATTCCTATTATTGTTGTAAGAATTCCCATAAGAATTACCATAACCGTTACCATTATTATAAGGATATGGCCTATAGTTGTTACTAGAATTGTTCCGATAAGCATTGTTGTTGAAATTATTATTTTTAATGAAGTTCACATCAACATGTTCTTCTTGGGAAACCAATGAAGCTAAAGGAACATTATTAGGATCAATATTTGTCCTACCATTCACAAGCATAGACATAATAGCATCAATCTTATCATTCAAGGAGGAGGTTTCTTCAACAGAATTTACCTTCTTACCTTGTGGAGCTCTTTCCGTGTGCCATTCAGAGTAATTAATCATCATATTATCAAGAAGCTTTGTTGCGTCGCCTAGAGTGATGGACATAAAAGTACCTCCAGCTGCTGAATCCAATAGGTTCCGTGAAGAAAAATTCAGTCCTGCATAAAAGGTTTGGATGATCATCCAAGTAGTCAGTCCATGGGTTGGGCAATTTTTAACCAAAGATTTCATTCTTTCCCATGCTTTTGCAACATGCTCATTATCCAATTGTTTAAAATTCATTATGCTACTTCTCAAAGATATAATTTTAGCAGGAGGATAATATCTACCAATAAAAGCATCCTTGCATTTAGTCCATGAATCAATACTATTCTTAGGCAGAGATAGCAACCAATCTTTAGCTCTTCCTCTTAATGAGAAAGGAAACAATTTTAATTTTATAATGTCACCATCTACATCTTTATACTTTTGCATTTCACATAGTTCAACAAAATTATTGAGATGGGCATCAGCATCATCAGAACTAACACCGGAAAATTGCTCTCTCATAACAAGATTCAGTAAAGCAGGTTTAATTTCAAAGAATTCTGCTGCAGTAGTAGGTGGAGCAATAGGTGTGCATAAGAAATCATTATTATTTGTGGTTGTGAAGTCACACAACTTAGTATTTTCAGGAGTAGCCATTTTAGCAACAGTAAATAAAGCAAACTAGATAAAGTAAATGCAAGTAACTATTTTTTTTTGTTTTTAATATGGAGATTGCAAACAAGACAGTAAATAAAGTAAAGCTAGCAACTAATTTTTTTGTGTTTTGATATAATGCAGCAAACAAAGTAGTAAATAAAATAAAGAAAGACAAAAACAAAGTAAAGAGATTGGAAGTGGAGACTCCCCTTGCAGCGTGTCTTGATCTCCCCGGCAACGGTGCCAGAAATCTTGATTGCCTTGTTACGCGTACAGCACGCGTCCGTTGGGAACCCCAAGAGGAAGGTGTGATGCGTACAGCAGCAAGTTTCCCTCAGTAAGAAACCAAGGTTTATCGAACCAGTAGGAGCCAAGAAGCACGTTGAAGGTTGATGGCGGCAGAGTGTAGTGCGGCGCAACACCAGGGATTCCAGCGCCAACGTGGAACCCGCACAACACAACCAAATTACTTTGCCCCAACGTGACGGTGAGGTTGTCAATCTCACCGGCTTGCTGTAACAAAGGATTAGACGTATAGTGTGGATGATGATGTTTGGAGAGAACAGTAGAACGAGTATTGCAGTAGATTGTATTCGATGTAAAGAATGGACCGGGGTCCACAGTTCACTAGTGGTGTCTCTCCCATAAGATAAATAGCATGTTGGGTGAACAAACTACAGTTGGGCAATTGACAAATAAAGAGGGCATGACCATGCACATACATGTTATGATGAGTAGTGTGAGATTTAATTGGGCATTACGACAAAGTACATAGACCGCTATCCAAGCATGCATCTATGCCTAAAAAGTCCACCTTCAGAGTTATCATCCGAACCCCTCCAGTATTAAGTTGCAAACAACGAGACAATTGCATTAAGTATGGTGCGTAATGTAATCAACAAATACATCCTTAGACATAGCATTGATGTTTTATCCCTAGTGGCAAGAGCACATCCACAACCTTAGAACTTTCCGTCACTCGTCCTGCATTTAATGGAGGCATGAACCCACTATCGAGCATAAATACTCCCTCTTGGAGTTACAAGTAAAAACTTGGCCGAGCCTCTACTAGTAACGGAGAGCATGCAAGATCATAAACAACACATAGATGATAGATTGATAATCAACATAACATAGCATTCATTATTCATCGGATCCCAACAAACGCAACATGTAGCATTACAGATAAATGATCTTGATCATGTTAGGCAGCTCACATGATCCAACAATGATAGCACAATTAGGAGAAGACGACCATCTAGCTACTGCTATGGACCCATAGTCCAGGGGTGAACTACTCACACATCACTCCGGAGGCGACCATGGCGGTGAAGAGTCCTCCGGGAGATGATTCTCCTCTCCGGCAGGGTGCCGGAGGCGATCTCCTGAATCCCCCGAGATGGGATTGGCGGCGGCGACGTCTCTGGAAGGTTTTCCATATCGTGGCTCTCAGTACTGGAACTATTATCGACGAAGGCTTAAGTAGGCAGAAGGGTAGGTCAGGGGGCGCCACGAGGGGCCCACACGCTAGGGCCGCGCGGCCAGGAGGTGGGTCGCGCCGCCCTGTTGTGTGGCCGCCTCGTCGCCCCACTTCGTATCTCCTCCGGTGTTCTGGAAGCTTCGTGGAAAAATAAGATCCTGGGCGTTGATTTCATCCAATTCCGAGAATATTTCCTTACTAGGATTTCTGAAACCAAAAACAGCAGAAAACAACAACTGGCTCTTCGGCATCTCGTTAATAGGTTAGTGCCGTAAAATGCATAAATATGACATAAAGTATGTATAAAACATGTAGGTATTGTCATAAAACAAGCATGGAACATAAGAAATTATCGATACGTTGGAGACGTATCAATGAAGCACGCGACGGCCTCGCTGATGCTGAGGCAGGTTTGTCGAAGCTTTTCCCCTATTTCTTCCCGAAGAAAGAGGAGCCCGACACTTTCGTTGCTCTTGCCAAAAGCTTCAATGTGCCGGAAGATCTTGGGCTTAAACTTCGCCAAGAGGGCCTGAAGGTTGGCGTTGAAGGCACCATCGCGCTGATTGCTGATAGCCAGCAAAATGTCGACTGGACCAAGGTTGGCGACATAGGGCAGATGGAAACGAAGAAGTGGCAATCTCTAATTAGAGCTACCAAACCTCCCTCGAAGTCAATCCTTGTCTACCTTGGTGTTAAACCAACTCCTGCTCCAAGCGCATCCAAGCCGGAGGTCAAGTAGACCACCCTTTCTTTCTTTTCTTTTTTTCCTTTTGATGCTGTCGCCAAAGTAGCTTTGGCGACGCCTACCCCACTAGTTTATTAGGGCTTTCTCCATTGTAATGTCTTGTAAATATTCTGAAAATCAATGGAATTCTATCTTGCTTGATGATTGATGTCGAGCCTTTTCTTTCAGTTGACGTTCGATAACTATACTCCAACTCCTGCTCCTTCCGATGTTTTGCTTACCTCTTCTCGCTCGAAGAAAACGCTTGTAAATAGTGAACTTGGTGAAGATTCCTCGAATAAGAGTTTATCGCAAGACTTCGAAGAACTTCGTCAACAACTTCAGCATGCGAAAAAGCAAACACTTGTGATGATGGAGCAATCTCGCAAGGCATCCGAAAAAGAGAAGATTGCTCTTCAACAAGCTCGAGAAGCCATAGCTGGCAAGGAAGCCGCCGTTTCTGAAGCTGAAAAGGCAACCACTCGAGAGAATTCCATGCTTGAACTGATGAATGAAGCCAGTGCCGATATGTCAGGTATGCTTTTTCAAACCAGAACTTCTTCTATCTTTCTGCTGTATCCTTTTTGAATTTCTCATGCTGTCGCCCAATAGGTTCCTTTCTCGACGCTGCTGCTGAAGACAAAAGGGTAAACGCGAGGACAAATCTTCTCGTTAACCTTTCTCTTGACCATGGTTGTCTGTTCTGGGCCACTCCGGAACGGACCCGACAGATTGTCAGGTTTCAAGACCGCGCCTGTCAGGTTCGCGAGTTCCTTGATCTTTCCACTAGAACATTGTCCCTTGTTTACAAAACAATGTTTTCTCGGGACGAGGCGCCCGAGACTCTTCTTGGTTTGATGGAAAAATTTCGGGATGCTCCTCGTATTCATAACTTTGTACGAGCTCAATTGACTGCTGGAGCAAGATTTGCCATGATCATGATACAGATTTGTCATCGAAAATTAGACCTGACGAAGATTGTTTCCAAATGTCTGGCCAAGAAGTCGAAGCGAAAAAGTAACGTTGATGAAATCAATGACATTGTGACTCCTGTAGCCGAAGAAATGATGGACGAACTTCTTCCGATGGACTGTGAATTCTTTGTCAAAGGGAGTTATGCTGATCACAAGACGACTGCTGCAAATAACAAAGGTCTATCCATAGATAGTATATTAGGCATTTGACTGAGTTGTACTATATTGCGGGAAATCATGTCTATATTTTTTGTCGAATTCATTGTGTTAAAGAAATTGTCTATATTGTGAAGTGTAATCTATATTGCGAAGCCCCCGAGCCTTTGGCCGGACCTTATACTCGATGAATTTACTATTTTGCGAGAATATATATATATTTTGCTGTCGCGGGTTGTGAGCCCCCGAGCCTGTCGAAAAAGATGTATGTCACCAATATCTTTTACTATATTGCAGCACCGCGAGCCCGCCTCATTAAAAACCTTTCCAGCCCCACTCGGTGCCCTGAAAAGGAAAAGAGTGCGTCTGAAAACTCACGGGCGTTTCAGTACATTGTATTTTTACAAAGGAGAACTATATTTCAACTCTAAGCGTAGAACCGCCTGAGCTGCGCCACGTTCCAGGGGTTTTTCTCGGGAACCCCTGTCTTCTTGTCCTTGATCCTGTATGCTCCTCCCTCGATTACTTCTGTGACGATGTACGGGCCAAGCCATGGTGACTCGAGTTTTTCAGTACTTTGTTGATTGAGTCGTAGGACTAAATCTCCGACCTGAAAAGATCTTGGCCGCAGCCGTCGACTGTGGTAGTTTTTCAAGTCTTGCTGGTACTTAGTGACCCGTGAGAGTACTTCATCTCGAGCTTCATCGAGTGCATCGACATCGTCCTCCAATGCTCTTCTTGAAGTTTCCTCGTCATACTCTGTGACTCTTGGGGAATCATGCTCTATTTCGATTGGTAATACTGCCTCAGCTCCATGGACCAGAAAGAACGGAGTTTCTTGTGTCGCTGTATTTGGCGTTGTTCGAATACTCCATAAAACACTTGGCAACTCTTCTGGCCAAGTATGTCGAGCTTTTTCCAGTGGTCCAAGTAGGCGCTTCTTGATACCGTTGCAGATGATACCGTTGGCTTTCTCGACTTGACCATTGGTTTGCAGGTGCCCAACTGACGCGAAGTGCAATTTGATGCCTACCTCTGCGCAGTATGCCTTGAATTTTTGGACGTAAAGTTATTGCCATTGTCTGTGACGATGCTATGAGGTACCCCAAATCGAAAAACAATGCTCTTCACGGATTTTATTGCTGACGCTGCATCTGGTGAATTTATCGGCTTCGCTTCTATCCACTTGGTGAACTTGTCGACAGCGACAAGCATATACTCGTATCCTCCTGGCGAGGCCTTGTGCAATTTTCCCACCATATCAAGACCCCATTGAGCAAAAGGCCAAGACAATGGTATTGGCATCAGTTCTGCTGCCGGAGAGTGCGGTTTTGCTGCAAATCTCTGGCACGTGTCGCAAGTTCTTACTATCTCCTTTGCATCCTCGATTGCTGTCAACCAGTAAAATCCGGCTCGAAAAACCTTTGCCGCGATAGCTCGACTGCTTGCATGATGACCACATATTCCTTCGTGTACATCCTTTAAGATTATCCTCCCCTCTTCGGGTGTAACACACCTTTGCAGCACACCTGAAATACTGCGTTTGTACAACTCCCCTTTGACCACTGTAAAGGCTTTGAATCGTCGAATAACTCGCCGTGCTTCAACTGGGTCATCTGGTATCTCGTTTCTTAAGATGTATGATATGTACGCTTGCATCCATGGGACCTGCACCATCATTACCAGCTCCTGGTCCTCTTCTTCTTCTAGTGCTTCCTTGGGAGGCGCCGAAGTTTTCTCCTCCTCCTTCTTCTGCACCTTCTTTGGCTTTGTGGATCTCTCGACTATTTCTTCCCAAAACACACCTGGCGGAATTGCGAGGCACTGCGACCCGATGTTTGCGAGAACATTGGCTTCATCGTTGCTCAGCCTGCTGATGTGATTTACTTCGCATCCATCAAATAACTTCTCGAGCTCATTGTACACTTCCTTGTATCCCACCATGCTGTCATTGACTGCATCACATTGGTTCATGACTTGCTGAGCCACCAACTGCAAGTCGCTGATGCGTGTAGTTGACACGTCCGTTGGGAACCCCAAGAGGAAGGTGTGATGCGCACAGCGGCAAGTTTCCCTCAGTAAGAAACCAAGGTTTAATCGAACCAGTAGGAGTCAAGAAGCACGTTGAAGGTTGATGGCGGCGGGATGTAGTGCGGCGCAACACCGGAGATTCCGGCGCCAACGTGGAACTCGCACAACACAACCAAAGTACTTTGCCCCAACGAAACAAGTGAGGTTGTCAATCTCACCGGCTTGTCTGTAACAAAGGATTAACCATATTGTGTGGAAGATGATTGTTTGCAGAAAACAGTAAAACAAGTATTGCAGTAGATTGTATGCGATGTAAAGAATATGACCGGGGTCCACAGTTCACTAGAGGTGTCTCTCCCATAAGATAAACAGGATGTTGGGTGAACAAATTACAGTTGGGCAATTGACAAATAAAGAGGGCATGACCATGCACATACATATTATGATGAGTATTGTGAGATTTAATTGGGCATTACGACAAAGTACATAGACCGCTATCCAGCATGCATCTATGCCTAAAAAGTCCACCTTCGAGGTTATCATCCGAACCCCCTCCGGTATTAAGTTGAAATCAACGAGACAATTGCATTAAGTATTGCGCGTAATGTAATCAGTAACTACATCCTCGAACATAGCACCAATGTTTTATCCCTAGTGGCAACAAGCACATCCATAATCTTAGAGATTTCTGTCACTTCCCCGATTCACGGAGACATGAACCCACTATCGAGCATAAATACTCCCTCTTGGAGTTACAAGCATCTACTTGGCCGGAGCATCTACTAGTAACGGAGAGCATGCAAGATCATAAACAACACATAGATATAAATTGATAATCAACATAACAAGTATTCTCTATTCATCGGATCCCAACAAACGCAACATATAGAATTACAGATAGATGATCTTGATCATGTTCGGCAGCTCACAAGACCCGACAATTAAGCATAATGGGGAGAAGACAACCATCTAGCTACCGCTATGGACCCATAGTCCAGGGGTAGACTACTCACACATCACTCCGGAGGTGACCATGGCGGCGTAGAGTCCTCCGGGAGATGATTCCCCTCTCCGGCAGGGTGCCGGAGGCGATCTCCTGAATCCCCCGAGATGGGATTGGCGGCGGCGGCGTCTCTGGAAGGTTTTCCGTATCGTGGCTCTCGGTACTGGGGGTTTCGCGACGGAGGCTATTTGTAGGCGGAAGGGCAGGTCAGGGGGCCACACGAGGGGCCCACACTATAGGTCGGCGCGGCCAAGGCCTGGGCCGCGCCGCCCTATGGTTTGGCCACCTCGTGGCCCCACTTCGTCTCCTCTTCGGTCTTCCGGAAGCTTCGTGGCAAAATAGGACCCCGGGCGTTGATTTCGTCCAATTCCGAGAATATTTCTTTACTAGGATTTCGAAACCAAAAACAGCGAGAAAACAGCAATCGGCACTTCGGCATCTTGTTAATAGGTTAGTTCCGGAAAATGCACGAATATGACATAAAGTGTGCATAAAACATGTAGATATCATCAATAATGTGGCATGGAACACAAGAAATTATCGATACGTCGGAGACGTATCAGCATCCCCAAGCTTAGTTCTCGCTCGTCCCGAGCAGGTAAAACGATAACAAAGATAATTTCCGGAGTGACATGCCATCATAACCTTGATCATACTATTTGTAAAGCATATGTAGTGATTGCAGCGATCAAAACAATGTATATGACATGAGTAAACAAGTGAATCATATAGCAAAGACTTTTCATGAATAGTACTTCAAGACAAGCATCAATAAGTCTTGCATAAGAGTTAACTCATAAAGCAATAATTCATAGTAAAAGCATTGAAGCAACACAAAGGAAGATTAAGTTTCAGCGGTTGCTTTCAACTTGTAACATGTATATCTCATGGATATTGTCAACATAGAGTAATATAATAAGTGCAATATGCAAGTATGTAGGAATCAATGCACAGTTCACACAAGTGTTTGCTTCTTGAGGTGGAGAGAAATAGGTGAACCGACTCAACAATAAAAGTAAAAGAATGGTCCTTCAAAGAGGAAAGCATCGATTGCTATATTTGTGCTAGAGCTTTTATTTTGAAAACATGAAACAATTTTGTCAACGGTAGTAATAAAGCATATGAGTTATGTAAATTATATCTTACAAGTTGCAAGCCTCATGCATAGTATACTAATAGTGCCCGCACCTTGTCCTAATTAGCTTGGACTACCGGATCGTCGCAATACACATGTTTTAACGAAGTGTCACAATGGGGTACCTCCATGCCGCCTGTACAAAGGTCTAAGGAGAAAGCTCGCATTTTGGATTTCTCGCTTTTGATTATTCTCAACTTAGACATCCATACCGGGACAACATGGACAACGAGATAATGGACTCCTCTTTAATGCATAAGCATGTGGCAACAATTATTATTCTCATATGAGATTGAGGATATATGTCCAAAACTGAAACTTCCACCATGAATCATGGCTTTAGTTAGCGGCCCAATGTTCTTCTCTAACAATATGTATGCTCCAACCATTAAGGTGGTAGATCTCTCTTACTTCAGACAAGACGGACATGCATAGCAACTCACATGATATTCAACAAAGAATAGTTGATGGCGTCCCCAGTGAACATGGTTATCGCACAACAAGCAACTTAATAAGAGATAAAGTGCATAAGTACATATTCAATACCACAATAGTTTTTAAGCTATTTGTCCCATGAGCTATATATTGCAAAGGTGAATGATAGAATTTTAAAGGTAGCACTCAAGCAATTTACTTTGGAATGGCGGAGAAATACCATGTAGTAGGTAGGTATGGTGGACACAAATGGCATAGTGGTTGGCTCAAGGATTTTGGATGCATGAGAAGTATTCCCTCTCGATACAAGGTTTAGGCTAGCAAGGTTATTTGAAACAAACACAAGGATGAACCGGTGCAGCAAAACTCACATAAAAGACATATTATAAACATTATAAGACTCTACACCGTCTTCCTTGTTGTTCAAACTCAATACTAGAAATTATCTAGACCTTAGAGAGACCAAATATGCAAACCAAATTTTAGCATGCTCTATGTATTTCTTCATTAATGGGTGCAAAGTATATGATGCAAGAGCTTAAACATGAGCACAACAATTGCCAAGTATCACATTATCCAAGACATTTTAGCAATTACTACATGTATCATTTTCCAATTCCAACCATATAACAATTTAACGAAGAAGAAACTTCGCCATGAATATTATGAGTAGAGCCTAAGGACATACTTGTCCATATGCTACAGCGGAGCGTGTCTCTCTCCCACAAAGTGAATGCTAGGATCCATTTTATTCAAACAAAACAAAAACAAAAATAAACCGACGCTCCAAGAAAAGCACATAAGATGTGATGGAATAAAAATATAGTTTCAGGGGAGGAACCTGATAATATTGTCGATGAAGAAGGGGATGCCTTGGGCATCCCCAAGCTTAGACAGCTTGAGTCTTCTTAGAATATGCAGGGGTGAACCACCGGGGCATCCCCAAGCTTAGAGCTTTCACTCTCCTTGATCATATTGCATCATACTCCTCTCTTGATCCTTGAAAACTTCCTCCACACCAAACTCGAAACAACTCATTAGAGGGTTAGTGGACAATAAAAATTAACATGTTCAGAGGTGACACAATCATTCTTAACACTTCTGGACATTGCATAAAGCTACTGGACATTAATGTATCAAAGAAATTCATCCAACATAGCAAAAGAGGCAATGCGAAATAAAAGGCAGAATCTGTCAAAATAGAACAGTTCGTATTGACAAATTTTATCGAGGCACCAGACTTGCTCAAATGAAAATGCTCAAATTGAATGAAAGTTGCGTACATATCTGAGGATCACTCACGTAAATTGGCATAATTTTCTGAGTTACCTACAGAGAAAACAGCCCAGATTCGTGACAGCAAAGAAATCTGTTTCTGCGCAGTAATCCAAATCTAGTATGAACTTTACTATCAAAGACTTTACTTGGCACAACAAAACACAAAACTAAGATAAGGAGAGGTTGCTACAGTAGTAAACAACTTCCAAGACTCAAAATAAAAACAAAGTACTGTAGTAAAAACATGGGTTGTCTCCCATAAGCGCTTTTCTTTAACGCCTTTCAGCTAGGCGCAGAAAGTGTATATCAAGTATTATCGAGAGACGAAGCATCAACATTATTTTCACAATTTATCCCATTGGGTACCTTAGATGCTCCCTTATCTATAGTGGTTTTAAGAGCTTTATCGATTTTGGGCCTATAATAGCTTTTTGGTTTAGCCCCTTTAGAGATATACATGAACCTTTGCTCCTTTCCCACATAAGCTTTCTCTCTAAACTTTATAGATGAAAAGGTTGAACCCAATGTTCCCATAGCCTCTTCTAGTTCACTAATCCTTTGGGTTTGATTATCATGAATAGCACAAGATTCTAAGATGGCGATTCTCTCATTAATTCCACCTAGAGATTTATCAAGTTTATCAGTTCTATCAAGTAATGCTTTCAAAATAGTATCAATAATTGGAAGGTTTTGCTCTATGGTCTCCAATTTTTTCATAACATCCTCAAGAGAGGTTTCAATTTTAGTTTCATTAACAGGTGGTGTTCCAAATAAACTCTCAATAATGCAACTAGCTTCTAAAGCGGGAGCGCCTAGGAAGTTACCTCCCGCGAGACAATCAAGAACATATCTATTCCAACTAGAGATACCAACATAAAAATTCCTGAGCAGGATAGTGGTGGAGTGTTTCTTAGTGCACCTACTATGAGCATCACTAATTCTATACCAAGCATCTTTTAAACATTCTCCCCCTTGTTGCTTAAACGAACGAACTTCAACTTCAGGATTACTCATTTTAGCAGTAGTAAATAAAGCAAACTAGATAAAATAAATGCAAGTAACTAATTTTTTGTGTTTTTGATATAGAGTGCAAGACAGTAAAATAAAGTAAAGCTAGCAACTAATTTTTTTGTGTTTTGATATAATGCAGCAAACAAAGTAGTAAATAAAATAAAGCAAGACAAAAACAAATTAAAGAGATTGGGAAGTGGAGACTCCCCTTGCAGCGTGTCTTGAGCTCCCCGGCAACGGCGCCAGAAATTTGCTTGATGCGTGTAGTTGACACGTCCGTTGGGAACCCCAAGAGGAAGGTGTGATGCGCACAGCGGCAAGTTTCCCTCAGTAAGAAACCAAGGTTTAATCGAACCAGTAGGAGTCAAGAAGCACGTTGAAGGTTGATGGCGGCGGGATGTAGTGCGGCGCAACACCGGAGATTCCGGCGCCAACGTGGAACCCGCACAACACAACCAAAGTACTTTGCCCCAACGAAACAGTGAGGTTGTCAATCTCACCGGCTTGCTGTAACAAAGGATTAACCGTATTGTGTGGAAGATGATTGTTTGCGGAAAACAGTAAAACAAGTATTGCAGTAGATTGTATGCGATGTAAAGAATAGGACCGGGGTCCACAGTTCACTAGAGGTGTCTCTCCCATAAGATAAACAGCATGTTGGGTGAACAAATTACAGTTGGGCAATTGACAAATAAAGAGGGCATGACCATGCACATACATATTATGATGAGTATTGTGAGATTTAATTGGGCATTACGACAAAGTACATAGACCGCTATCCAGCATGCATCTATGCCTAAAAAGTCCACCTTCAGGTTATCATCCGAACCCCCTCCAGTATTAAGTTGAAATCAACAGACAATTGCATTAAGTATTGCGTGTAATGTAATCAGTAACTACATCCTCGAACATAGCACCAATGTTTTATCCCTAGTGGCAACAGCACATCCATAATCTTAGAGATTTCTGTCACTTCCCGCATTCACGGAGACATGAACCCACTATCGAGCATAAATACTCCCTCTTGGAGTTACAAGCATCTACTTGGCCGGAGCATCTACTAGTAACGGAGAGCATGCAAGATCATAAACAACACATAGATATAAATTGATAATCAACATAACAAGTATTCTCTATTCATCGGATCCCAACAAACGCAACATATAGAATTACAGATAGATGATCTTGATCATGTTCGGCAGCTCACAAGACCCGACAATTAAGCATAATGGGGAGAAGACAACCATCTAGCTACTGCTATGGACCCATAGTCCAGGGGTAGACTACTCACACATCACTCCGGAGGCGACCATGGCGGCGTAGAGTCCTCCGGGAGATGATTCCCCTCTCCGGCAGGGTGCCGGAGGCAATCTCCGAATCCCCCGAGATGGGATTGGCGGCGGCGGCGTCTCCGGAAGGTTTTCCGTATCGTGGCTCTCGGTGCCGGGGGTTTCGCGACGGAGGCTATTTGTAGGCGGAAGGGCAGGTCGGGGGCCACACGAGGGCCCACACTATAGGTCGGCGCGGCCAAGGCCCGGGCCGCGCCGCCCTATGGTTTGGCCACCTCGTGGCCCCACTTCGTCTCCTCTTCGGTCTTCCGGAAGCTTCGTGGCAAAATAGGACCCCGGGCGTTGATTTCGTCCAATTCCGAGAATATTTCTTTACTAGGATTTCTGAAACCAAAAACAGCGAAAACGAAGAATCGGCACTTCGGCATCTTGTTAATAGGTTAGTTCCAGAAAATGCACGAATATGACATAAAGTGTGCATAAAACATGTAGATATCATCAATAATGTGGCATGGAACACAAGAAATTATCGATACGTCGGAAACGTATCAGTCGCCAAAGATTTTTAATCGGGTTGCACCACAAGCTTTCGCCATCTTCATCCCGTGTATAAGAGCTTCATATTCTGCTTCATTGTTAGATGCGTTTGGGAACGTCATCCGTAGGACATACTTTAGTTTGTCGCCTTCAGGTGATATGAGTATCACACCTGCTCTGGCTCCTTCTACCCTCTTGGACCCGTCGAAGTTCATAGTCCAAGTTCTCGATAAATCTGGGGGTCCTGTATTTTGCAACTCCATCCACTCTGCGATGAAATCTGGCAGAATTTGCGACTTTATTGCTTTTCTTTTTTCGTACGTGATGTCCCGAGGAGAAAGTTCTATTCCCCAAAGGGAGACACGACCTGTAGCTTCTGGATTGTTTAGTATATTTGATAGAGGTGCTTCATTGACCACTACTATCGGGTGTGCCGAAAATTAGTGGCGCAATTTCCTTGCGGTTGTGAACACTCCATATGCTAGCTTCTGGTACTGCGGGTACCGCTGTTTTGAAGGCGATAGAACTTCACTAATGAAATATACTGGCCTTTGCACTCCATGTAGTTTTCCTTGTTCTTCTCTTTCGACAACTAGCACCGTGCTGACCACCTGACGTGTGGCTGCAATGTATAACAAGAGGGGTTTCTTCTCTTTCGGTGCCACCAAGATTGGTGGTGTCGAAATTGTGCGTTTAAGATCATCGAAGGCTCTATCTGCCTCTTCGTTCCACTGGAACATCTCTCCTTGCTTGATTAAGGCGTAGAACGGTAGCGCCTTTTCTCCCAGCCTGGCGACGAATCTGCTTAAAGCTGCGACTCGCCCAGTTAGCTGCTGTATTTTTTTCAACTTTGTTGGCTTCCGCATTGTTACGATAGCTTGGATTTTTTCGGGGTTAGCTTCAATCCCTCTTGCTGAGACTAGGAACCCGATCAGTTCTCCTGCAGGGACGCCGAAAGAACACTTCGTCGGATTTAGCTTGAGGCAGAATTTGTCAAGGTTGTCGAAAGTTTCCTTCAAGTCCTCGA
Source organism: Lolium rigidum (assembly GCF_022539505.1). Lineage (NCBI taxonomy): Eukaryota > Viridiplantae > Streptophyta > Magnoliopsida > Poales > Poaceae > Lolium > Lolium rigidum. The sequence goes on from NC_061509.1 coordinate 149,584,965, forward strand.
TTAGTGTTGCTCCCTTTTTTGATGTTATTACGACATCATCAATGTACACTTGTACGTTTTTCCCAATCTGTGTTGTTAAGCACTTCTGCATCATCCTCTGATACGTTGCTCCCGCGTTTTTCAAACCAAAAGGCATTGTTCGATAACAAAATACGCCATAGGGTGTGATGAACGCTGTTTTGACCTCGTCCTCTTCTTTCAATCTGATCTGGTTATAACCAGAGCAAGCATCCAGGAAGCAAAGACGTTCGCATCCTGCCGTAGAGTCGATAATTTGATCGATCCTTGGGAGGGGAAAGTGATCCTTTGGACAATGTTTGTTGAGACACGTAAAGTCGACACACATGCGAAGGACTTTAGTGTTTTTCTTCGGGACCAATACTGGGTTTGCGACCCATGTGGCCTCTGTATGCAGCTCCTTGATGAAACCAGCTTCTCTTAGTCTATCGATCTTTGACAGCATAGCTTTGCGGTTTGGCTCCGAAAAACGCCGCAAAGGTTGTTTGATTGGTCTCGCTAATGGATCCAAGTTTAGGTGGTGCTCGGCAAGTTCCCTGGGTACTCCTGGCATGTCAGCTGGACACCATGCGAAGATTTTCCAGTGCTCACGGAGGAACTCGATGAGCGCGCTTTCCTATGCGAGGTCCATGTCTGTCGTGATGGACGTCGTCTTCTTGGGATCTGTCGGGTGAATCTGCACCTCCTTAGAGTTTTTCGCAGTATTGAAAGTTGATTCCTTGTTAGGCCTTCCTACATCTGGCAACACATCGTAATCTGACGACTCGAAGGACATGTCGCTGAAGATCTTGGCGAGCTTTTCGCTTGCCCTGGTTGTGATGAAGCGTGGCGATGAAGTATCCTCTTCGCCTGACTCGATTGACGATGTTGAGTTCGAAGAATCGGAATCGAACGCCGACAATCCCGACGAGATCGGAATTTCGAGATGATACGCTCCCTCCTTCTCGACGCGAAAGTGGAACCTTCCGAACGTCATCTCCATAGGCTCCTCCAGATACGCATATGCATCCAAACGGGAGGGCGGGTGAGGAACAAAATCGATAGGTCCAGTTGCGATCTGTTTACCTCGATCCATCGCGTTGCTTGCTGTTGATGAAGTCGACGATCTTGAACGTGCCATCGAGATCAGATCCTTGATGCCTCTAATTCCCACAGACGGCGCCAATTGACAAGGTATTAATTTGTCAGCCGTGGAATTATCATGGCAACCCACTCCAACGGGCTACATGCAAGTTTCGGTGGGATGTAGTATCCGAGTTCACTAGCCCCCCCTAGAGGATGTACTTGCAGTACATAAACGACTTCGACACCCTCACCGTAGACAAGGTATTAACTTTCATGCCATCATTTTTCTTTGTGTTGTCTATGTCTTGCTTCGTCTTGAATTCACGACGGAGTAATTATTCGACATGTTTTGCTATGTTGCAGGTTATATGGGAGATATATGGATATGATGACAACTTTGGCAACACTTACCAGTTCGAGTTGAACCCATAGTGCATTTAGGAAAGGCATCTTTGGATGATACTGTGCCCCTCGGTATGCTTGTTTGCGGCGGAGTTTCATCGGCCACATCGTGTGATGTCCCAATTTGGGTTATATCAGGCTTGCCGACCGGAGTGGGAGGAGATGAAAATTGAACTTCACGAGTGAGTGTTCATGCTTAAACTTTTCCATTGCAATAAATCTAGACGGTGCTAATTTTGCTTATCCTTTATATCAAGGTTGGCAAGAAAAATACAGAAGAAGCACAAGGATTGGCAGACATTCCATCACTTGTACATCCATCAAGTTCATTGATGGAGTGACACGGGCTAATAAAAACCGGGGGGGGGCTGAACTCATGCATTTATCCTAAAGTGCATTCAATTGGGTCGTCTGGTATCTCGTTTCTTAAGATGTATGATATGTACGCTTGCATCCATGGGACCTGCACCATCATTACCAGCTCCTGGTCCTCTTCTTCTTCTAGTGCTTCCTTGGGAGGCGCCGAAGTTTTCTCCTCCTCCTTCTTCTGCACCTTCTTTGGCTTTGTGGATCTCTCGATTATTTCTTCCCAAAACACACCTGGCGGAATTGCGAGGCACTGCGACCCGATGTTTGCGAGAACATCGGCTTCATCGTTGCTCAGCCTGCTGATGTGATTTACTTCGCATCCATCAAATAACTTCTCGAGCTCATTGTACACTTCCTTGTATGCCACCATGCTGTCATTGACTGCGTCACATTGGTTCATGACTTGCTGAGCCACCAACTGCGAGTCGCCAAAGATTTTTAATCGGGTTGCACCACAAGCTTTCGCCATCTTCATCCCGTGTATAAGAGCTTCATATTCTGCTTCATTGTTAGATGCGTTTGGGAACGTCATCCGTAGGACATACTTTAGTTTGTCGCCTTCAGGTGATATGAGTATCACGCCTGCTCCGGCTCCTTCTACCCTCTTGGACCCGTCGAAGTTCATAGTCCAAGTTCTCGATAAATCTGGGGGTCCTGTATTTTGCAACTCCATCCACTCTGCGATGAAATCTGGCAGAATTTGCGACTTTATTGCTTTTCTTTTTTCGTACGTGATGTCCCGAGGAGAAAGTTCTATTCCCCAAAGGGAGACACGACCTGTAGCTTCTGGATTGTTCAAGATATTTCATAGAGGTGCTTCATTGACCACTATTATCGGGTGTGCCGAAAAATAGTGGCGCAATTTCCTTGCGGTTGTGAACACTCCATATGCTAGCTTCTGGTACTGCGGGTACCGCTGTTTTGAAAGCGATAGAACTTCACTAATGAAATATACTGGCCTTTGCACTCCATATAGTTTTCCTTCTTCTTCTCTTTCGACAACTAGCACCGTGATGACCACCTGAGGTGTGGCTGCAATGTATAACAAGAGGGGTTCCTTCTCTTTCGGCGCCACCAAGATTGGTGGTGTCGAAATTGTGCGTTTAAGATCATCGAAGGCTCTATCTGCCTCTTCGTTCCACTGGAACTTCTCTCCTTGCTTGATTAAGGCGTAGAATGGTAGCGCCTTTTCTTCCAGCCTGGCGATGAATCTGCTTAAAGCTGCGACTCGCCCAGTTACCTGCTGTACTTCTTTCAACTTTGTTGGCTTCCGCATTGTTACGATAGCTTGGATTTTTTCGGGGTTAGCTTCAATCCCTCTTGCTGAGACTAGGAACCCGAGAAGTTCTCCTGCAGGGACGCCGAAAGAACACTTCGTCGGATTTAGCTTGAGGCAGAATTTGTCGAGGTTGTCGAAAGTTTCCTTCAAGTCCTAGATTAGTGTTGCTCCCTTTTTTGATGTTATTACGACATCATCAGTGTACACTTGTACGTTTTTCCCAATCTGTGTTGCTAAGTACTTCTGCATCATCCTCTGATATGTTGCTCCCGCGTTTTTCAAACCAAACGGCATTGTTCGATAGCAAAATACGCCATAGGGTGTGATGAACGCTGTTTTGACCTCGTCCTCTTCTTTCAATCTGATCTGGTTATAACCAGAGTAAGCATCCAGGAAGGAAAGACGTTCGCATCCTGCTGTAGAGTCGATAATTTGATCGATCCTTGGGAGGGGAAAGTGATCCTTTGAACAATGTTTGTTGAGACACGTAAAGTCGACACACATGCGAAGGACTTTAGTGTTTTTCTTCGGGACCAATACTGGGTTTGCGACCCATGTGGCCTCTGTATGCAGCTCCTTGATGAAACCAGCTTCTCTTAGTCTATCGATCTCTGACAGCATAGCTTTGCGGTTTGGCTCCGAAAAACGCCGCAAAGGTTGTTTGATTGGTCTCGCTAATGGATCCAAGTTTAGGTGGTGCTCGGCAAGTTCCCTAGGTACTCCTGGCATGTCAGCTGGACACCATGCGAAGATTTTCCAGTGCTCACGGAGGAACTCGACGAGCGCGCTTTCCTATGCGAGGTCCATGTCTATCGCGATGGACGTCGTCTTCTTGGGATCTATCGGGTGAATCTGCACCTCCTTAGAGTTTTTCGCAGTATTGAAAGTTGATTCCTTGTTAGGCCTTCGTACATCTGGCAACACATCGTAATCTGACGTCTCGAAAGACATGTCGCTGAAGATCTTGGCGAGCTTTTCGCTTGCCCTGGTGCTGATGAAGCGTGGCGATGAAGTCTCCTCTTCGCCTGACTCGATTGACGATGTTGAGTTCGAAGAATCGGAATCGACCGCCGACAATCCCGACGAGATCGGAATTTCGAGACGATACGCTCCCTCCTTCTCGACGCGAAAGTGGAACCTTCCGAACGTCATCTCCATAGGCTCCTCCAGATACGCATATGCATCCAAACGGGAGGGCGGGTGAGGAACAAAATCGTCAGGTCCAGTTGCGGTCTGTTTACCTCGATCCATCGCGTTGCTTGCTGTTGATGAAGTCGACGATCTTGAACGTGCCATCGAGATCAGATCCTTGACGCCTCTAATTCCCACAAACGGCGCCAATTGACAAGGTATTAATTTGTCAGTCGTGGAATTATCATGGCAACCCACTCCAACGGGCTACATGCAAGTTTCGGTGGGATGTAGTATCCGAGTTCACTAGCCCCCCCTAGAGGATGTACTTGCAGTACATAAACGACTTCGACACCCTCACCGTAGACAAGGTATTAACTTTCATGCCATCATTTTTCTTTGTGTTGTCTATGTCTTGCTTCGTCTCGAATTCACGACGGAGTAATTATTCGACATGTTTTGCTATGTTGCAGGTTATATGGGAGATATATGGATATGATGACAACTTTGGCAACGCTTACCAGTTCGAGTTGAACCCAAAGTGCATTTAGGAAAGGCATCTTTGGATGATACTGTGCCCCTCGGTATGCTTGTTTGCGGCGGAGTTTCATCGGCCACATCGTGTGATGTCCCAGTTTGGGTTATATCAGGCTTGCCGGCCGGAGTGGGAGGAGATGAAAATTGAACTTCACGAGTGAGTGTTCATGCTTAAACTTTTCCATTGCAATAAATCTAGACGGTGCTAATTTTGCTTATCCTTAATATCAAGGTTGGAAAGAAAAATACAGAAGAAGCACAAGGATTGGCAGACATTCCATCACTTGTACATCCATCAAGTTCATTGATGGAGTGACACGGGCTAATAAAAACGGGGGGGGGGCTGAACTCATGCATTTATCCTAAAGTGCATTCAACCACTATATGCAATGGTTTAATCTGAGGACTCGTGTTGAGTTGTGCTCGGATTCTTGGAACGAGCAACTATTGGAAGAGCCAACATATTTCGACGAATCTGAGAAAGCCGACTACAACCGCCTTGCTAGAGACGATAGCCAAATTGAATTTGCTCCAGTCATCAACTTTGTGGTACTATTTACTCAATATAATTCTTTTCAACATAAATAGAGTATTTACCTATTTTTTATAGTGCTTGAGGTCACGCGGCAGGATGATGAAGGGGAGAAAGATCTCGCATTTCCTCGGGGCTAGAAGGGTAAAAATTCCCTAAGAGTGTTTGTTGAAGTATGTCACTAAAGTTTGCTTCCTCTCGGTGCATGTATATCTTGTTTCAACACCCTAATAACCTGTTTTTCCGTTCTCATCGTAGCACCTCTCGGTTACGTCGGCTAGGAAACCTAATGGGTTGTCATGTCCCCGAGATTGCTCCAAGTGATAATGGTGGATTTTCTGCCTCATTGACTCGTGAAGATGGTCATCAAATGGAGCACGAGGAGGTACAATATTTTCTCTACCATACATTCTAAAACTTGTAGCATACACTATATTGTGACTTTAACGTCATTACTTTCAGATCCTTGACGAGATAGCAGCTGCCGGAGGATAACAAAGTCCACGATTTTGGTTCAAGCCTACGAAGGGGACAATAGAGGATAGATATACACCGGCAGCGTACGACAAGAAGGAGCTGGACGACAAGAAGAAGAATGTTGTTTTGGAGAATTCAACACAGGAGAAAGAGAATGATGGCAATGTTAGCGAGGAGAAGGAGTAGCCTGCGAAGATTCAGAGAAGGCTTAGACTTAGGAGACGGAGGGCGTAGATGTGATTGCGTCATGAAATTGATGCTTATGTCAATGAACAAGTGTCGTATTTGGTTGTTAACTTGTCCGTATTTGCTTCCATGAACTACAAATGCTTGGGAACATGTCGTTGTGTGATTTAGTGGCCAAAGATGTGCATTTGCTGCCATATTTTGTTATCTTATTTGCTTCCTTGTTTGTAGTAATCTTGTTTTCTGTAAAAGTGCAAAGAAAAAGAGAGTGCTGAAAATGCAAAGGAAAAGGAAAGTAGCACCCCAGCTTAGGACGCTATAGGAATAGCGCCAACTGTGTGGCGCTATCCTCCTTTTCTTAGAAATCTCGGCGGGTGCATGCTTATCATGCTATCTATTATTGGAAGGTAGCGCCGACCCCCATGATGCTATAGGGGTAGCTCCCAAGGCCGTGGTGCTACCTTCTCCTTAGCCGTTTTGGGGGTGCACGCCTTGCATGCTCTCTGTTATCAAAGAGTAGCACCGACCCCCACCGCACTACAGGGGTAGTGTCCCACACCGCGGTACCCTCCTTTTCTTAGTCGTTTCGACGGGTGCACACCTTGTACGCTCTCTGTTAACGGAGGGTAGCTCCAAGCTCCACGACGTTACAGGGGTAGCGCCCCAGTGCACGGTGTTGCAGGGCTAACCCCGTCGTGCCGTTATCGCAAGAGGGTGCCGGTCGGTGGTCGGCTGAGGATATGGGCATCATCACCGTCGACAATGACGGTGACCGTGACAGAGGCAACAATTTTGAAGAAGACAACCTAGACTTCAGCGTCTTCGACCAACGCCAGTAGATTGGTGTTTAATTTTCCATTTTGAATTTCATTCAAATCTCTAAATTGTACTAAATTTGAATGAAATCCTCATTGAACTTTTGGTTCAAATTAGTTTAATTTTCCCATGCCGTAATTCAATAGAATTTCAAACAATAACGCGGTGGGATTATGTAATCGACTCGTGGTGTGTCGCTTTACATTCCACGGGTCCACCTTTTTTTGGTGGCGCACGATCCTTCACATCGCCACAACTTCATTAGTGATGGTGACATGGCATGGCGCATCGGGGCAACGCTGCCAGTAAAAAATAAAAGTGGTGTCAAGTCGGCAGCGTGAAAAAATAGCGGTACAAATGACGATTTTGCCACGTCACTACAGCGCTAATATGCACTAGTGTAACTACAAATATGAGATAGTTCTAATAAAGTTTCTCTAAGCTAAATTAGAAGAAAAAAATTTACTCTAAAATACCTGGTAAATTAGATAGTGCTAAACTTAATTTTGTACTCTAAATCTCAGAGTTAATGTAATCTAAGATAAATTAGAACAAATCATGAGTTTAAGTTACTGTAGGCAAGGCTAGCTCGCCTAGTGTCTCTAGCCGAGGGCTGGGAACGGAGCTGGCGCCCTCCGCTGCTAGCGTAGCCTCCTCTTCCTTCTATCTCTCTCCGGGAGCAAAGAGAGGGCTAGGCTGACCTGGAGGTTGGGATGGATGCGACAAACTGTGTTTTGTAGAATCTTAATGCAAATATGTGTACATGATGTGTTTACCATTAAAATATCTAGTTTTACGTGCTATGATACGGTATCTACATATAGTACTACTCTCACCTCTCTTCTTTTTAACTGATGCGCCACATAAGATTTTTGCCTACATGATATGCATGATACTACCTATGATACACCAATTATGGCTAGTCTGAGGATGATATGAGGTTTACCTCTAATTAACGCAATGTTGACGTATGATAGATGTGATTAAGGGTTTGTTTGGTTATTAAAGCTGCAGAAATAGGAAATAGTACGATAAAATTCATGTACATATGAAATTTTACAGGAAAACAAAAACAAATTAATACTATGTACTAATAGACGTTTTCGTTGCAACATAGGAAACATGCACAATTTTGTCTAAACTAATAGGTGTGCGCATACCAAAGTTTCTATTAAGAAGTAATTTTCCTATGAAATCGCATGTAAAACGGCACATAAGAAAAATTCATATGATTTCAAATCTTACAGATGAAATGAAGTCAGTAAGCATAAGAATCCCACTTTAGAAAATTTGGATAGGGTATTGGTTTCAAGGGGTTGGGAGGATCTTTTTTCCTTTGTCAATGGCTCAAAAAGTGGCGAGAGAGTATTCTGACCATAATCCTCTGATTCCCAGTCTGAATAATGTGCAAGTAAAACCTTCTACTTCTTTTAGATATGAGCTTTTTTTAGGAGAAGGAGGTTGATTTTTTGGATAGAGTAAAAAAGCACGGTTCATTCCGGTTAGGGGGGAAGATGCCCCGAGTGCTTTCATTTCCAAACTTAAGAACGTAAAAAATGCCCTAAAGTACTGGGGGATAAATTTGAGAGGCAGTTAGCTTAACAGGAAGAAACTTATCCGTTTGGAGCTTAAAGACTTTGAGATTTTGAAAAAAATGAATCCTTTATCTGCTGAGGAGTTAGTTTACAGGTCAAAAATACACAAGCAATTACTTGGCATTTGTGAAGCTCTTGAAATTTTTTTTTGGTACAGTAGATCAAATGAAAATTGGTTGCTAAAAGGTGACATCAATACTGAATATTTTCACATGATGGCCAATGGTAGGATAAGTAAATATACAATTTTTTAGGCTACAGTCCCAGGATAAGGAAATAGTTGGTGATGTTGAGATCTTGGAACATGCAACAACCTATTATAAGACACTTTTTTTTGGGAAGATAACAATTCCTCTCTACAATTAGACCCAGATTTGTGGTTAGATGATGAAAAACTTTCAGTTCTTCAAAATCATGAGTTATGTATATCTTTTGATGAGGAGGAAATTCGAGCTGCCATTTTTCAAATGGAGCGAAACAAAGCAACATGGTTTGGTGGCCTTCCTACTGAATTCTTTCAAACTTGTTGGCAAGTAATCAAGCATGATTTAGTGCATCTTTGTGAGGAATTTCATGCAGGTAGGTTAGATCTTACAAGAATTAATTTTGGACTTACTACTCTCATACCTAAAAAGAAAGGTGCAAATATGATTCATTTGTTCAGTTCACTTTATTTGCTGAATGTTTTTTAATCTTTTCTAAGGTTCCGTCTCTTTGTTTTGATTCTGCTATTGATATAGTTATACTATCTTATCAAAATGTTTTTTGTACGGGTAGAAATATTATGGATGGGGTTATGTCTTTACACGAAATCTTGCATGAATCTGGAATAAGAAAGAAATAGGGAGTGGTGTTAAAAATTGATTTTGAAAAAGCCTATGATAAATTAGATTGGAACGTTTTGTTCAAGAGTTTGGAACTCAGTTGTTTTAATGATACTTGGTGTGGCTGGATGAAAAAAGTGACGGTTCGGGGCACTTTATGTGTAAGAATTATAACTCTTTAGGGAACATTTTTGGCACTTTCAAGGTGGGAGATAGGGAGATCCAATTTTTCCTTTGTTGTTTAATGCAGCTGGGGATATTTTAGCAAGAATGTTCAGGAAAGCAAAAACAAAAAAAACAGTGGTTTGATTAAAGGGTTAGACCCTCATATAGTTGATAATGGGATCTGTATCTTATAGTATGTTGATGATACTATAGTTATGTTCCAAGATAGCATTGATATGGCTATGAATGTTAAAATTCTTCTTTATCTGTTTCAGGAGATGGCTGGGTTGAAAATTAATTTTGACAAGAGTGAAGCGTTGTTGGTTCTAGAGGACAGTGTAAAATTAGAATATTATTCTAAAATTTTAAACTGTCGGTTAGGCAGTTGGCCTATGAAATATCTAGATGCTCCTGTTAGTGGTTCTAGAATTAGGATTGTTATAGTTTTAAATTTTATTGAAGAAAGGTGCTTGAAACAGCTGTATGGGTGGCAAGGGGTTCCATGTTTTCAGCTACTGTGAAAGTTTTGATTGATTCTTCTTTGAAAGAAATTTACACTTATTACATGTCTTTATTTAGATTCCCATAACTTTTTGTGAGAAGCATTTGAGAATTCAGAGAAGGTTTTCTGGCAAGGTGGTCATTTTAATGTAGGGTTGTGGAAAGAAATTATACATGCAAAGTATCTTTATAATAGACCGACTGCCCTAATTCACCACAGGCAAACTGATTATGCGTGTGTTAGGATGATATTTTGAAAGTTAAACATTTTTATTTGTTATGCGCGTTTCTTTTTGAGATATTGGGCTAGTTTGCAACTGGGTGTTGACAAGGAGGATCCTATGACAAGTGCTCGGGCTCTCAAGACGCAATCAACCTCACTCCATGCCGCCTCCCCCGCCCCTCTCGTCGCCGTCCCCTGAGGCTGCTGCCGACGAAGCCTGGCATAGCCGATGATGGGGGCGGCGGGGACCTGCTCGCGGGTCCCCTGGTGCGGAGGAATGGAGGCAGGCCTCCGCGTTGGGGGGTGGCCCTAGCATCTGGCGGCGCGGCCCTCCTCTCCCTCCCTCACCTCGGCCTCGCCGGTGCTTTGGTGGCTGCGGGGTGCTGCTCCTCGTCTAGGTCTAGGACCACGGTAGCAAGGGCGGCGACCCTGGATGGCGGAGACGGCGTCGACCTGGCGGCGGGTGGCGGGCGTCCGGTGCTGCTGACCGTGGCACGATAGTGGTGCTCTTCTCTTTCACCGGAGGAGATCGGCTAGTTGTGTGGCTAGCTTTGGCGGATCTCGCGATCCGTCGTCTAGCTCCTGATGGCGAGGCGTAGCTGCCGGTGAAAGCCGGCCCTGACTTTGGACATGGCGGATGATGGCGGCACATGTTCGTTGTTACCTTGTTGAGGGCATTGTCTCTGCAGTCTGCGTTTCGCCTGGGCTGCTCCAGGGGAAACCCTAGACCCGGGTCTCCCGGATCGGACGATGGAGACGCGCAGCACCGTTCTACCTGTTGGGGGCATCGTTTTGGAGCAGACAACGGATGGTGGTGGTGCTGAGGTGGAGTGGTGTGTTTTTGCTGTGTCGGCGTCGTCGAGTCTCCGCGGCATGGTGCAGTGGTGTCTCGGAGATGGATGCAGTGTGATGGACCCGCACAGGATGGTGGTGTCGTCTGGCGCCGTGGCGGCATCGATGGCAGGCCTAGCATTGTCAATGCGATGATCTCTCTTGAAGATGGAGCCGAGGAAGATGACGGTAGCAACTTTTATGGCGTGTGCGTTGGCGTGCGCTGAGAGTCTGCTTGAGTGGATGTGCTTCTCATTTGCTATTGGGCGGCCTGGGAAGGCGTTTGGTTTTTTAGATGATGTGAGTTGGTGAGTTGTCGCCCCCTTTATTCCTCCGTAGATTTAGCGGGGTGGCTTTGAGTTTGATCTTTTGTATTGCTCTTGTAAGATGTTGTGAATAATCTAATAAAAAAGCCGTGTGCATCCCTTGGATACAGAAGCTAGGATTATATTTCCCCCATTTTGAAAAAGATTGAAAAAAATGCATCTTCTTGGTCCCGGATGGCGCTACAGATTGAAGACGTTTCGGACTCGGCGACTGATCAACATGGTGATCATCGGCCGTAAAAAAGAAGCGTTCGGATGGTGCATGTCTCTTATCAAAAACTTCTGAAGACGTTTCAAAGTTTGGATGCGAGTATGCGACACATGACTATGTCCAGTTTGTAGTTGTTTGAGATGTTTGTATTTGACTTCCGAAGCTCTTCTAATACTCTGCGTACGGTTGCCTGAAGTTCAGCGTTGAAACTTGGGACTTTTTGCCGATGATATTTGCGTGATGGGATGCTCTAAGCAGTTGGTCTGACTTATTTCACGTGTTTTAAAATGACAACAGTTCAGTTTGCTGAGGGAGTTCATTTCCCTTTTGTTGTGTTTCCCTTTTATTTCTTTCCTTTTTGTTTGGGTGTCGCCTATTCCTTTTGGAGTTGGTTTTTGTAAAATAAATATACTCTGTTCCGTTATCGTTTGATAGTGAAACTCGGAGTTTTACTCCGTATAGATCTTTAAAAAAAAGATAAGAGTCAGTAAGAAAATTTCTATAGGAACATAATTCATTAAAGTTTTGGTTCTTGGGTGCATATGCTCCTTTCATTTCAAAATGCATCTTTGATACATTTTGAAATGTTAAAAAAATTTAAACGAAATAATCACATGTACATTTTCACATGCTGCATGCGCATAATCTTTCCGTGAAAAATCGACTTGTCGTTAGGGCAGTGTAAAAAATACAAAATTTGATGCTAAAAGTAAGGCTTTTTGTGAGGCATATTTTGTGTTTTTTTACATCGATCATAAAAAACATCGGATTTTCACGAAACTGTACGAACGCACATATGTTATCAAGATGTACATGCAATTTTTTTTGTTGGAAATTTTCAAAAATTAGAAATATGTTTTTTCTGGTGGATTTACGCAGAATTCTTTTGAACTTGTCATGATTACTTTAAAGAAACGAAATCCCCACGAGGTAGCTGTCATCGGTTGTTAGCTATGATATCAGAGAGATCGATTAAGAACCGGTAATGATCTGCCATCTTTGAACCACTCGATCGTTTCTAAAATACACACATGCATGGGTGGTTTTGGCTAGATAATGCGCATCATTCTTCATCTTTGGCTCACCACCACACCTTACCTGTCATGCACGCCATGCGACCCTGGCGTACGTATTCGATCATTAGTTCGCTCTCTCGTGACAGGCGGGAGAATGTCTTCCCAGGTTGCTGCGTTTGCGACTTTGCACGTACGTGTACCGCATCCGTTTTATTATCTAATCGGGGCTGAATAATTTGATCCTGCACCATGTGGTTACGTGACCGACCAAAGTGACGCATCACTTTATCTTGACTGTAGAGGGGTAGTGTACAATAAACCATATTGTGGAGTATGATTGAAGGTAGCTTTCTCGTTGCTTGGGGATGAACTGTACATGCATGTTGTCCAATTGAAATGAGTAGTACAGTTCACACAACAAGACACAGTGTGACATATTGCACATAATATACACATCAAATTTCTACCTTCCAATTCAGAATGGAAGTAGTTAGCCGCTCTGGCAACACCATATATATATACACTCTTTTAAGGATTCGCTAGGCAATTTCGAATCGAATCATCCTCTAATCATGCATGAACTTTCGAATTTTTGGTAGTTGAGCCAGGTGACCCAACAGCCACATGCATGTGTACGTGCATACAATCTGTATCTGTCGTTGGATCAGATTCGGTGGCCGGAATGTGAGTATCAAGCAAAGGCTGATACTATGTGTACTTTGTGTTTGTAGCTCGAAAATAATTTTTGAATTTAAAATGGCATTGTTGAGTGCTTATTCATTCAATTTTTCAGGTATATTTGAAAACAAAAACAAATAAACCCATCAAGAGATTAAATCTACAAATGGTTAAAGAAAGAGAGTTTCCCAGTCGGTTGAGAATTTAGTAATGTCATTAAATCTCCTTTCGCCGGAGGGACAGCGGGATGCTATGGCTACTGGGTGCACACATCTCCTGTTGGTCGCTCAGGATATTTTATGCCAAACTGGTTGGTGGCATACTAGGAAGCTTTGTTGATGAGTCTTCCTTTTTGTGACATGCTTCTTTTCTCTGGTTGATTTTTGTATCAATCAATGGTGATGCTCGACTTGTAAACAATACTTTGTTTGAACGTATTATTAATAAAAGGCCGTGTGCATCACCACGATGCAGAAGCTAGGGTATATCCTCATTTCGAGAAAAAAAATCAAATCTCACTCGTAACCCATATTTCAACTTACAACTAGCATAAATCACGAAGCATTTTTCTAGGTACAACTCATTATTAACAGGAATCATGAAGATATCGAACGGTATAGTGTTTTTTTCTCAGTCATAACACAAGTGCAATTAGTAAAATGTCAATTGCAATAGACATGATTTTTTTGGCTCTCGGTTTGCAGAACATATTTTGATCAATAAAATCAAAATAAATAAAAAAGTGATTTACAAAATAAGCCATAATTCATGCATGTAGAGAATATATACAGGTATGAGCATGTAAAGGTTCAACCTAAAATGTAAAAGTATGTAACCTACATAAAAATGAGAATTTGTGTTGTTCACGATATAAGGATTAGACGTATACTATTCACAATTTTTTTCCATTTTCACTTTTTCTATAGGTCACATACAATACTCCCTCCGTTCCTTTCTATAGTGCCTATTGTTTTTTGGCACGGAAATTAGCGCGAGCCATTTTTTCACACAAAAACCCCTAGCGATATCACAGATAAAATAGGAAACTGAAAACAGATCTCAGAAATACATGACCAGATCGGTTTCCAGATTTTCTGGACTTGACCTGATCGGTGGAAGGGGTTCTTTGCAAAAAAAACATAGATTTACTCTTATATTCTGAAACAAATGCGAAAAAACAATAGGCATTATATAAAGGAACGGAGGGAGTACTATTTTTCTTAAAAATTTGCACGAATAAGTATCAAGTTGGCATATACGATGTGTGAATTATTTTTAAAAACTTGAAACATTTAATTACCATTTTTGACCTTTTGAAATCAGGTGCGCTGGTACCAGGTTCTCCATATTTTCACAATTGCAACCCCATATATAGCTACAAAAATCTCGGTTATAAATCATGGCTACCACGAATCATGATGTAATTATAAGGTCTAGGAGTCGACTGAGAATTAAGCTAATTGTGAGTTAGCAAAACTGTTAAAGAAATGTTCAAAAAACTCCAGCATGTAAAGAGTTTCTGAAATTCCCATGTCCCGGGATAATCCTTAAGCTAATAATAGGCACCCAAAATAAAGGGATGTTAAGATAAGAGTTTTCCACTACATCGAGAACTACACCTTAAGCTAACAGACACGTAGAATTAAGGGACACCGAGGCTGCATGTGCATATATACCGAAAACTATGTCATCCACCAAGGTCCTGGGGCATCCTTTTGTTCGTCTGGTGTATAACACGGGGGACCATTGCCCATTGGTTGAAAGAAAGGAACGAACACAAAAACAGTGTATTTAAACACATCCAGTGTTGGTAAAGAATCGAATCGGCCGTTACTTGGTCGTTAGGATTGGGCCCATGTGTACACACCATGGTCCGAATCGTGCTCCTTCTCGGGACGTGGGTTGTCGGTTGACGGTTGGAGTCGAGCCCAGCATGTGCACGGAGGCTACCTGTTTCTGTAAATTTTAGCACATGGGTGTGCCTTTCGCTGTAGTATCTGCGAGAAGAATACTACGGAGAGACACTTTTAGGTGAGTCATACGATCAACTCGTAAACAATGGTATATTTAGAAATTGCGAACAAATCTATAACTTTTATGCTACCTCTCATGTCGCAAGTCTATATAAATTTAGATAAATCTATACACTTTTTAGTGTATGAATACATCTAAATTTAGGTAAAATTTTGACATCTTTTTATGGACGGAGAGAGTACAAGATACCTACACGTTGTTTATGCAACTACAAAAAAATTCAGCTCAAAAATCGATTGACGGGTAGAGAAATAAAAAGTATAAATTATATGTTCTCTTTTGGTGAATAGATTTCACACCAAATTTTATCATTCTTTTGCATCTCTTTGGCGCAGCAAATTTTTTGTGCTGCATATTTGACGGGGATGGGTGTTAACAAATTATTTAAGAATATTTTAGCTTATTTTCCATTTTAAAATTTTCTCATACTCCCTTCGGTTTTATTACTTCCAGTTATAGGTTTAGTTAAAGATAAGATTTGCAAAGTTTGACCAATAATATAAGAAAATATCTATATTATCAAATACATATAACATGGAAATATATACTTGATGACTATTCTAATAAAATATATTTTATATTGTAGATGTCGATATTTTTCATACTGTTTAATCAAATTTTACAAAGTTTAAATTTCACTAAACTAAGTAATTGTAAATGGAGGGAGCAGATCCTATCCAAAATTAGATCCTACCCAAGCTGCTCCTGGAATACTATCTCCATTTCGTTTTATAAAGAGCATTCCTATGCCGTTAATTTGACCAACACAACATATGGGTTATATAAATTAACAGAAACTTATTTTGGCAGTAGCAAAAGTAAGAGAGAATCAAGAAGAATATGTATGATATAAACTAATAAAAACCAAAATTAACTCATAGCATTGGTATATCTTCTAGCCCTCCTCGAAACAGGTTTTCGCCCTGCTATATTAATATCGCAACCACCAGATATAACCACGAGTCTCGGAACGAAACACAATACTGGGGCAGCAGCAAACACACACACAAACAAAGAAAAGAAGGAACAAAAAGGAAACAAAGGCGGATCGACTAAATGAAGGTGACCCACAACCGATAAGCCCTTCAGAGATGTACCACCACGCTCCAAGCACCGGATCACCACGTACCAAGCAGCATCTTGAAGAAGGATTGCGACCGCTGCTGCCCAGACCATGGTCCTAGGGTCCCCCCCCAACACACAGAGGGAAGTGGACAAAGGGTAGCCACAACGCCTTCCAAGAAGGAATGATGCCACCCGCGAGCGGCACCGCATCGATGTCGGACGAGCCGACAAGGATTTCTCCCGAAAAACCATATCCACCCCCCCCCCCCGAGTGATCCGTCGCAGCAGAGATCCGTGAGGACACGACCTCACCACCACCAAACTCGCCACCCACGAACATGCGCCACACGTTCACGAAGCCGCCATGATCGTTGATACGTCCATTTTACATCAGTATTTTGTATCATAATTTACTGTTATTCATTGATATATTTCGTATTTAGAGATGATACTTATGTTATTTCACCTATTTTGCATATTTCATGATTATTGGAGAATCGCTCACCAGAGTCAGGATTCTGCTGGAAAAAGCACCGTCAGATTGCAATATTTCTGAAGATCAATAATTGACGGAAATTACACCGAAGATCTTATTTTTCCCGAAGATGAAGCCAGCCAAAAGGATGGACCGAGGGGGGCCGCCATGGGCCCCCCATAGGCCGGCGCGGGCCCTGGCCTGGCCGCGCCGCCTTGTGGGGAGGGGCCCACAGCCCCCTTTGGCCGCCTCTCCTTCGCGTACTTCTTCGCCCCGAAAACCTAAGCCCTGGAGGATAGTCGCGAAGAGTCATAGCCGCCTCTGCGGGGCGGAAAAACACCAGAGAGAAAAGAGCTCTCCGGCAGGCTGAAATCTGCCGGGGAAATTCCCTCCCGGAGGGGGAAATCGACGCCATCGTCACCGTCATCGAGCTGGACATCATTGGGATCATCATCACCATCATCTCCATCATCATCACCGCCATCTCCACCGCTGCACCTCGTCACCGCTGTAACATCTAGGGTTGAATCTTGATTGTTTGATAGGGGAAACTCTCCCGATATTGATTTCTACTTGTTATTGATGCTATTGAGTGAAACCATTGAACCAAGGTTTATGTTCAGATTGTTATTCATCATCATATCACCTCTGATTATGTTCCATATGATGTCTCGTGAGTAGTTCGCATTTTACATACTCGTACTTTATTTATCTGCTACATCAAAACCCCCTGAATACTTGTCTGTGAGCATTTACAGTGAATCCTTCATCGAAACTGCTTGTCAACACCTTTTGCTCCTCGTTGGGTTCGACACTCTTATTTATCGAAAGTAATACGATACACCCCCTATACTTGTGGGTCATCAAGACTATTTTCTGGCGCCGTTGCCGGAGAGTGAAGCGCTATTGGTAAGTGGAATTGGTAAGGGAAACTTTTACTGTACGTGCTGATTTTATTTCTGCCTATTGCTATAATTCATTATGGAGAGATCTTCTCTTGAATTTCTGTTTGGAAAATCTACTACTACTGCAAAGGTAGTGGATGAGGCGCCAGGTGAGAAAGAGGTTCCATACAAAATACCTATGAAAATTATTGAACGTGTTGTGGATAACCGCTATGAAGGGGATGGAACTGTCCATCCTGGAGATCATTTACTATTTTTACATGAATTATGCGGTTTATTCAAGTGTGCAGGTATTGCTATGGATGAAGTTAGGAAGAAACTATTCTCTATATCGTTGTCTGGTAAAGCGGCGCATTGGTATAAATTGCTGAAGAATGGAGATTCTCTTGATTGGAAGGATATTGTGCCTCTATTTTATTCTAAATTCTATCCTCCAAGTGAAATTCACAAAGACCGGAACCGCATATATAATTTCTGGCCTCATGATGGAGAGAGTATTGCCCAAGCATGGGGGAGATTGAAGTCTTTAATGCTCAAATGCCCCATTCATGAGCTTCCTGCTAATATCATCATTGATAATTTCTATGCAAGACTTTCTTTTCAAGATAAAACCTTGCTGGATACTTCTTGTTCTGGATCATTTACACGCAACAAAGAAGAGTTTAAAAGGGACCTTCTTGATCGGATTCAGAAGAATACTGAAGGTTGGGAGAACGACAAAGATAGAGAGTCAGGTATAAATTATGATTATGAATGCATTGAAACTTTTATGGATACTGATAAATTTCGTAATATGAGTGCTACTTATGGTCTTGACTCTCAAGTTGTTGCAAATTTTTATAAAGCTTTTGCCTCTCATTTTGAATTGCCTAGGAAGAATTTGATAAGTATCATGAACCATATAAAGATAAAATTGATTCATCTATAAATAAATGTGTTGTAATTGAAACTGTGGATCATATTCTTCCTGAAGCTTATATTGAAAAAACTCCTTTCCCTGCCAAAATGAAGGAGTATTCTGTTATAACTAGTGCGGTTAATAAAAGTGCAAAGAAACCTATAGAACCTGAAGAGCAAATAAAGGTTGAACCTGCTATTGCAATAATTAAAGATCTTGTGACTGAAAATGTAGAAGATGGTCATATTATTTTCTGTGAAGATGCTTCTATTATTGTTTCGCATCCTAATAAGTCTAGGAAAACCAGTGTTCTTATGCTCTCTGTTAGAATTGGTGATCATTGTTATTATGGTTTATGCGACATTGGTGCAAGTATTAGTGCCATTCCTTATGAGTTTTACACGAAGATCATGCATGAAATTGGTTCTTGTGAACTTGAAGATATTGATGTGGTTATTCGGCTAGCCAATAGAGAAACTATCTCTCCTATGGGTATTGTTCGAGATGTGGAAGTTCTATGTGGTAAGATTAAATATACTGCTGACTTTTTGGTACTTGGTTCTGCTGCTAGTAAGTCTTGTCCTATTATTTTTGGTAGACCTTTTTTAAATACTTGTGGAGCTGTTATAGATTGCAAGAAAGAGAAAATTGTGACTAAATTTGCTGGTGAATCTTATGAGTTTAATTTCTCTAAATTTGCCAAAACTCCTTATAAAGCTGATTTGCCTAATAATGATTTTAGAGTCGAACAGTGTTCATCTATTGCTCTTGCTCCTAATAATCCTTTGCAGCAACATTTGGAGGATAGTGAGAGTGAAGTATTTAGGGAAGAAAGGAATGAGCTTGATGAAATTTTCCTTCGTCAACCTATTCTTAAACATGATTTACCGGTTGAGGATCTAGGTACAACACCACCACCAAAGGAAGATCCTGTTTTTGATTTAAAACCATTGCCTGATAATCTTAAGTATGCTCATATTGATGATAAGAAAATATATCCTGTTATTATTAGTTCTAAGCTTTCAGAGTTTGAGGAAGAAAGGTTATTGGAAATATTGAAGAAACACCGAGGAGCTATTGGCTACACTCTTGATGACTTGAAGGGGATTTCTCCCTCTATTTGCCAACATGCCATCAATATGGAAGATGATGCAAAGCCTGTTGTTGAACATCAACGACGTCGTCTAATTCCTAAGATGAAGGATGTGGTAAGGAATGAGGTATTAAAACTTCTTGAACCTGGTATTATATATCCTATTGCTGATAGTAGATGGGTTAGTCCTGTGCATTGTGTTCCTAAGAAAGGAGGAATAACTCATTGTGCCTAATGATAATGATGAGCTCATCCCTCGAAGAGTAGTTGTAGGGTATAGAATGTGCATTGATTATCGAAAAGTTAATAAAGTTACTAAGAAAGATCATTACCCTTTACCTTTTATTGATCAAATGTTAGAAAGGTTGTCTAAAAATACTCATTTTTGCTTTCTTGATGGTTATTCTGGGTTCTCACAAATTGCTGTTAAAACTAAAGATCAAGAGAAAACCACTTTCACTTGTCCCTATGGAACTTATGCTTATAGGTGTATGCCTTTTGGTTTATGTAATGCTACTGCTACTTTTCAAAGATGCATGTCTGCTATTTTTCATGGCTTTTGTGAGAAAATTGTAGAGGTATTCATGGATGATTTTTCTGTCTATGGGAATTCTTTTGATAATTGCTTGCGAAACCTTGATAAAGTTTTGCAGAGATGTGAAGAAACTAACCTTGTTCTTTATTGGGAGAAATGCCACTTTATGGTTAATGAAGGAATTGTATTGCGACATAAAATTTCCGAGAGAGGTATTGAAGTTGATAGAGCTAAAGTTGAAGCAATTGAGAAGATGCCCTATCCAAGGGATGTTAAAGGTATTCGTAGTGTTCTTGGTCACGCTGGGTTTTATAGGAGATTTATTAAAGATTTCTCTAAGATTCCAAAGCCTCTTACTAATCTTCTTCAAAAAGATGTACCTTTTGTTTTTGATGATGATTGTAAGGAAGATTTTGAAACTCTAAAGAAAGCCTTAACAACTGCTCCTGTAGTTGAACCTCCTGATTGGAATTTACCTTTTGAAATTATGTGTGATGCTAGTGATTTTGCTGTAGGTGCTGTCCTTGGACAGCGAATAGATAAAAAATTGAATGTTATTCATTATGCTAGTAAAACTCCTGATGCTGCTCAAAGAAACTATGCTACAACTAAAAAAGAATTGTTAGCTGTGGTTTTTGCTTGTGAGAAGTTTAGACCTTATATTGTTGATTCAAAAGTTACAATTCATACTGATCATGCTGCAATTAGATATCTTATGGAAAAGAAAGATGCTAAGCCAAGGCTTATTAGATGGGTACTTCTCTTGCAAGAATTTGATTTGCATATTATAGCTAGGAAATGTGCTGATAATCCTGTTGCTGTTAATTTGTCTAGATTGGAAAATATTGCTTATGGTCCTGTTCTTGTTAATGATAGTTTTTCAAATGAACAATTGGCTGTAATAAAGGTGAGCTCGCGAGATAGTCCTTGGTATGCTGATTATGCTAACTTTATTGTTTCCAAGTACTTGCCTCCAACCTTTTCAGCTCAGAGAAAGGAGGAATTCTTTTATGACTTGAGGCATTATTTTTGGGATGACCCACACTTATATAAAGAAGGAGTGGATGGTATTATGCGAAGATGTGTTCCCGAATATGAACAACAAGAGATATTGAGTAAATGTCATGGTAGTGTTTATGGAGGACATCACGCCGGAGATAGAACCGCGCAAAAGGTTCTACAATCGGGTTTCTATTGGCCAACTCTCTTTAAAGATGCAAGAAAGTTTATTTTATCTTGTGATGAATGTCAAAGGGTTGGTAATATTTCCAGACGCAATGAAATGCCTATGAATTATACTCTTGTTATTGAACCATTCGATTGTTGGGGATTTGACTTCATTGGTCCTTTCCCTTCTTCAGAAGGTAACACTCATATACTTGTCGCTGTTGATTATGTTACTAAATGGGTGGAAGCCATACCCACGAAAAGTGCTGATGGTGAGACCTCTTTAAGAATGCTTTTAGATATTATTTTTCCTAGATTTGGAGTTTCTAGATATATTATGACTGATGGAAGTTCTCATTTTATTCATGGTGGTTTTAGAAAAACTCTTGCTAAATATGGTATTAATCATAGGATTGCTTCCGCTTATCATCCTCAAACTAGTGGGCAAGTAGAATTAACAAATAGAGAGATTAAATCTATCTTGCAAAAGACTGTTAATAAATCTAGGAAGAATTGGGCTGGTAAATTGAAGGAAGCACTATGGGCTTATAGAACTGCTTATAAAAATCCCATGGGTATGTCACCTTATAAAATGGTTTATGGGAAAGCTTGTCATTTACCTTTAGAACTAGAGCACAAAGCTTATTGGGCTGTAAGAGAACTAAATAAAGATCCTAAACTTGCCGGTAAGAAGAGATTGCTACAATTGAGTTCTCTAGATGAATGGAGAAGTGAAGCTTATGAAAAGGCTAAACTCTTTAAAGAGAAAGTTAAGAAATGGCATGATAGAAGATTATCAAAAGAGAATTTAATGTTGGGGATAAAGTCCTATTGTATCGGTCTCGTCTCAGATTTTTTGCAGGGAAATTACTCTCAAAATGGGAAGGACCATATGTTATTGTGGAGGTGTATCGTTCAGGGGCAATTAAAATTTGTTCTCTGCAAGGCGATGCCACACAAGTGGTGAATGGACAAAGACTCAAGCATTATATTTCCGGAGATTCTTATAATGAAGATGTTGATGTTATTCGAGTGGTGACTCCGGAAGCTTTCATCAAATGTCAAATTGACAGTTCTGCAGAGTTCGACTTTGAATAGGTAACAGTACTGGTAATAAAAAGTCCGCGTTTAACTTTCCGAACAATGTTTTTGTTGTTTTTGAAAAAATATGAAAAATTACGAGATCGAAAAGGAGTGGAGAAGATGCACGAGGGCGTGCCCCCATAGGCCGGCGCGGGCCCCAGCCTAGCCGCGCCGCCCTATGAGGACGGCCCCTCGGTGTCCCTCTCCAACTCTGGTTCGGCCTGGTACTTTCCTTCTGTCGTAAAAATTTCTGCTATATAATCTCCCGGACCCCTGGAGGTCCGTATATCGTTTTCTCGTCATGTTTTGTTTCGAGCTGTTTTCTGCCAGGATCTGTGTGATCTAGAGCCACCATGTCTTCATCGGGAACTCCGAAGGAAAGCTTCTTTGAGGACGTCGTCAACCCGTACATGAACGAGCTGAAGATGCACCCCAAGGAATTGCTGCTCGTAGATGGAGAGTTGCAGATCGAAGATGTCCGGGGTCCTAAAGGAGAAGGAAGCTTAGAAGACAGGATAGAGAAACTAGAACAAGAGGTCTTCAACTACAAGAAGATGGTTGAGCGTGAAGTGGACATCTTCCACAAGATTGTGTCTGAACTTATTGATGGACACAAGAAGGAGACTGCAAGGCTGTGGGACGACATTCTTTCGCTTCACGACACCACCAACAAACTCCAAGCTCAACTCTATGATGTTCAGAATCAAAACTGTGAGTATGAAAACATGTTTAAACACATAAGCTATACTGCTAGTTTCAGGATTCCTGAGACCAAGATGTCGTTTGTTGATGGAGAGCCTCTTCCTTGGAAGTCTGATGATGGGAAGAATTCATCACCACCGCCGAAGGAGTAATTCATCATTGGTATTGGCACCCCTTGGTTTGTTCCAAGCTTGGGGGGAGTGCCGCGGTATCACATCATCACTATCTTTTACCTTTTTACTATCAAGTAGTGTCATATCATGAGTAGGGAAGTTATCATATAAGATGGGTAGCGATATGGAAGTATCTCTCTTTTAGTTGGTTATCTATGTATCCCTTGGTGTGAGTTATCGTTATGGAATATTAATGAGAAGTCTTATCATTTACATATTGCACATCTTATTTTAGTTTGCAATCTCTATTATATGATTGATCTTGTTATTAGTATTGGTATCACTTTGGGAGCATTGAGTAAATCTATTTGGTTTTGGCAAACTTAGCATTGGTCAATAGCAACAACACTTTGAGGTTTAAGTAGAAAAGAGAAATACATGTAGATATGCTGTTTCATTATCTTTCTTTCTTGTTAGCTCTTAGCTTATTATTCTGAAGTTAAAATTGTTTGTGCTTACAAGGAAGATGCATGATTGTTTCTATCACATGTGTATTTGTTTGTTTCCCACAACTCTTATGCTTGCTAATCAACCTTGCTAGCCAAAGACCTGTACTGAGAGGGAATGCTTCTCGTGCATCCAAACCTTAACCCAAACCTATGCCATAAGTGTCCACCATAACTACCTACTATGTGATATTTTCTGCCATTCTAAGTAAATACTTCATGTGCTACCTTTAAACAATTCAAAGTTATTATCCCTTATTTGTGTCAATGTTTTATAGCTCATGAGGAAGTATGTGGTGTTTTATCTTTCAATCTTGTTAGGCAGACTTTCACCAATGGACTAGTGGCACATCCGCTTATCCTATAATTTTGCAATAAGAGCTGGCACCGGGGTTCCCAGCCCCCAATTAATTAACTTTCATTAATAACTCTGTTCACATGTTTTGCCCTGATTCATCAGTAAGCAACCTAATTTTGCAAATAGACACTCCTCCATGGTATGAGAAATGTTGGAAGGCACCCGAGGATTCGGTTAGCCATGGCTTGAGAAAGCAAAGGTTGGGAGGAGTGTCATCAATAAATAAAAACTAAAGTACATGTGTAAACAAAAGAGAAGAGGGATGATCTACCTTGCTGGTAGAGATAGCGTCCTTCATGGGAGCCGCTCTTTGGAAGTCTGTTTGGCAAGGGGGTTAGAGTACCCACTACCATTCGTTGATAACAACAAGCACCTCTCAAACTTTACTTTTATGCTCTCTATATGATTTCAAAACTGAAAAAGCTCTAGCACATGATTTAATCCCTGCTTCCCTCTGCGAAGGGCCTATCTTTTACTTTATGGTTAGTCAGTAAACCTATTTACCTCTATCTTAAGCAAGCAATTGAGTTGTTGTGATCAAACCATTTATATTGTGATCTACTTAATCATGCCTTTTATTCTACCTTGTTTAGTACAAGTTTTATCTGGATGAATATAGCTTTGATAGTTATCAATGATTATGAGGAGATTATTATGATGGAGTATGCAAGTTGTGCCATATAAGCTTTAACATAAGAGCGCTGCTCGACAGATAAGTACAATCTGTTAATTGTTCTCTGACCAAGAACGAAGTTTGCCATCACCAATTATGATTTCTTATACACCTTTATTTGTGATTACCTTCTACTTGTTTCAAGTTGAATTATATGAGGAAGTTGTTCACTAGAATGTCTTGTGTGAATTAATATGATGCTTCTTGTCCGTATTTGGTTTATCGACTCTTCACTCCATAAACATGTGGTCTTGTTTATCGAGTTCAGTTCGCTTGGGGACAAGCGAAGTCTAAGCTTGGGGGGAGTTGATACGTCCATTTTGCATCACTATTTTGTATCATAATTTACTGTTATTCATTGATATATTTCGTATTTAGAGATGATACTTATGTTATTTCACCTATTTTGCATATTTCATGATTATTTGAGAATCGCTCACCGGAGTCAGGATTCTGCTGGAAAAAGCACCGTCAGATTGCAATATTTTTGAAGATCAATAATTGACGGAAATTACACCGAAGATCTTATTTTTCCCGAAGATGAAGCCAGCCAAAAGGATGGACCGAGGAGGGCCGCCATGGGCCCCCCATAGGCCGGCGCGGGCCCTGGCCTGGCCGCGCCGCCTTGTGGGGAGGGAGCCCACAGCCCCCTTCGGCCGCCTCTCCTTCGCGTACTTCTTCGCCCCGAAAACCTAAGCCCCGGAGGATAGTCGCGAAGAGTCACAGCCGCCTCTGCGGGGCGGAAAAACACCAGAGAGAAAAGAGCTGTAACATCCCAAATTTCAATAAAAAGAAAGTTAGAAGAATTCCAGAATTCAAAAATTCAGAACCAACAAAAACTTTTATTTGCATATAGTGCCCTGCATAGGACTTGTGCATTTGATTGATATGCCATGATGATTGTTAGTATGATTATGTGATAAACTCTAAAACCCTAATGTGATCAAGTGAAGATCACAAACCAAATAAATCAAAAAGAGAAAGAAATCAAATAAGAATAAAACCCTAAAACCCTCACATATGGTTTATGCCATTTTTACAAATCTTTACCCTAGACCATTTTGGTCTTCACCATTAGTTGAATTATGTTACTAGACACTTTTTACAACTTTTGGAATCAAAAAAACACAAAACAAATCAAATTCAAACTCAAAATGGGATCACATATGATAATGGTTAAATCTGCCCATTCTAGTCTGATCCCTACTTTGAGCCCTTGCAATTCAAAATTTTCAAACTAAACTTTCCCAATTCTTTACACCTCATCCAAGAGCACATCAAGGTGAACAACTTTGGTAAAGATCACCATGCCAAAATCATCTTGTATCAAATTCTATGCTCATGCAAAGTTGAGACTTTTTAATATGTGGAACAATCTCCAACTTTGCAAATTTACAATTCTTTGATTTTGAAAATTCCACCAACACCTCTAGTTGACTCTGGTCATTTACAACTCAATCAAACACACCACTTCCAAATTTTGCAACCTTTTGAACTCATTCGAATTTGGGCAAAATTTGTAATTTACAAATATGGAATAAATGGAAACACTATAGCAAATAGTGATCTACCCTAAGCTACTGCCCCAATTCACTCCAAATGGTCCCCTGGTTCCCTCTCTCCCTAAATGCAGCATAGGAACCCTAAGGGGAGAGGTCTAGCAAGCATGTGCATGGCCATGCCGGCAATGTCGCCACCTTGCCGCACCCCACCTCCTCTCCTTCATCTCCACCACTGGCCCTGGTGCCCTAGCTCGCCACCTCGCTCTTCTACACCATCTAGCACCGCCAGCATCGAGGTAGACGCCGTAGCATCGCTGGAGAATGCGCGCCCAAAACTCGCCAGCATGCCGCTCGCGTCGCGCCCATGCACGCCGCGGATACCCACTGGCCACGCGCCGTTCCACCAGCACGAGCAAGCCTTGGCCCCTCTCTCGACGCCTTGAGCATCACCGCACCACCACGACCACGCCAGACACGTGCTCGACCAGACCCTGGACCGTCGCCGCCGGAGACGACGAACACGATCCTGTAGCCGCCGCGGAAGACACGGAAGAAATGCGAGCAATCCAGACGCCACCCGACCGCGCTGTCACCGCCAATAGCTTCGCCAGGAACCGTAGAACAGTGCCGCGCCATCGCTTAGCTCCATAGCTCGCTGGAACCGCCGCGCGCATGTTGACCTCAACCCTGCCCCGCGGCACCCGTGCTTCTCTATAAATAGAGACCTCCCCTTAGCAATCCAAGCACACCACGATCATCTCCTCCCATCTCTGCTTCTCCACCACCACTCCACTCACTCAATTGACGCAGGAGCAGCCCCAATTGGACGATCGGAGCCACGGAAGCCCTGGAGAAATCGCCGTTGATCCAGGACGCCGCGAGCTTCGCCACTGCTACAGGCTGCTTCCTCGTCGTCGACAACCTCGCCCTGAACATCGCCGCCGCTCGCTGGACCACCGGTTAGCCCTCCGACCCCCTAGGATCGTCGGAGAAGCCACGGCATCTCGTCGGAGACGATGATGCACGTGAGCCGTCCGATGATGATCTAATCCAACGCCCTGCGTTAGTCCATACCGATTCGGGTTTAAACAGTCGCTGACTGGTGGCCCCCATGCTGTCAGGCGGCCCACTCGCACGAGATGCGCTGCTGGGCCGTTTCTCTCTGTTTTAAACCATTTCGGCCCACTCCGTTTTCCCGCCGGCCCTTTAATTCAAATTCAGTTTAATTAATTTCAAATCAATTTAAATACTGGACCCAACTTTGAAATTAAATAGAATCTGTTTGGCTTAGCAAAATTTAGCAAATTTTATATTGTTCGAAAGCTAATGAAAAGTTCTACAACTTGCCTCTGGTCTCACCTTGAGATCTGTTGTATAAATAAAGTGACAAAAATATGAAGGCAGGGACTTTTTCACATTCAATTAAATCTTAAAAATCAACCAAAATAGATATTTAGTTAATTCCAACTCCAATAGCTCACATTTAACTTGCACTAATTTTTTCTGCAATAAAATGGTGTGGTCACTTTGTATGATCATGCCCTAGGTTAAATAAAGGACAATATGGCTAGTTTACTTAAGTGATATTGTCCAAAACTATTATGCAAATCATATGAAGTATTCTACTTCATTTAAATCTTGTCCCAAGTAATTTCATATGAAGTTTGAACCCCTGGTAAAAAACTTTCACATGAAATACTTGGAGATTTTAAATCATTTGTAGAATTATTAAATAGTATGAGGTGGTCTACCTCATTTAAATCATTTTCTCAAATGATGGTGATGAATGGTTGACTTAGGTCAACATGATTTCATGTATGATTGTTTGAGAAATTAAATCTTAAGAAGATTCAATGAGAGGAAATTATTTCTCAAGAACTATATGGAAACTATCATTTACATATGTAATGAGAGGAAATTATTTTTCCTCAAGCAACACCACCAATGCACCCTAATTGTATTAATTGTGTGCTTA
Organism: Lolium rigidum; assembly: GCF_022539505.1. Taxonomy (NCBI): domain Eukaryota; kingdom Viridiplantae; phylum Streptophyta; class Magnoliopsida; order Poales; family Poaceae; genus Lolium; species Lolium rigidum. The sequence continues at coordinate 149,613,231 of NC_061509.1, forward strand.
GAATAGTTTGTGTGAATATATGTGATGTTTGGAATAGCCATTGAATTAGTTGAGTGATTATACTCATATTCAAATTTAGACGCTAGCACCGGAGAATACCCGGAGGAAGAAGGTTGCTACCAAGAGGAGGAGGAGGAGAACTTTGAGAACTACCAAGGCAAGCTAATATTCTTGCAAAGTGCAAAGCCCCTTTGGGGCAAGGCACCATAGTCTTACCTTTCTTACCATAAGCCGATCCCAAGTTTCTACCTTACAAGTTTTTACTTGTTTATTCAAAGAGTTACTTTTATAGTTAACTTTGGTCTAAGTTAAAGATGGTTACTAGAGTAGTAAAGTTAGTCTCAAGCTAGCCAAGCAAGATTAGCACCCCTCATGATTAGTGCTAGTGCTAAATATTAAAACTTGACTACTCTAGATGGGAACATGTGACTTGAAATGAATTTGAAACCTTGGAATGATGAGTCATTCCATTGAATGTTTTTTTGAAGGTGAATATGACCAAGAGAAGATGGTGATTTTTGATAAAACTGATGTTGGTTTGAATGCGATACCTTTCCAATATTGAGTACCCCCACAATACCTGATTATGGGTAGGGCTTAACTGGAAATTTATGCATCTTAGTATGGGTTCCCTCTGAACACACATCATAGGGGTTATGCTTGAGGCTGCCTCCGTTGTTGAGAACTGATGTGAATTGAGGTGAATTGTACAACCAAAGCCTGTGCAGTTCCCAGGTTGACAGTTGGTCTTCACTGGGAGGCCAAGCTCATGGGGAGAGGTGCTCATACTAGGGTTTGTAAGTGAAAGGTTATGCTTGATGATCCGCGTACTGTGTTACGATGATTCGGGGTAATCCCGACGGATGAAATCAAATGTTGTGGCACAAGTGTGCAACCTCTGCAGAGTGTAAACCTATTCGAATAGCCGGGTCCACGGTTACAGACGGTTGGAAAGGCCATACAGTTTCTGGTGTCAGATTCTTGAAAATTATGGTGAAATGAATGGTGAATTGTTGACTTGTGGTGAATCACAACAAATGTTGTGGGAATGACACTAATGTTCCCACTTGAGTTAGTTAGCACATGAATAAGTCTTTTCTCAAATACTTGTGAACTAAAATTGGCTTTATGCAAATAAACTAGAGCTTAGCACCCTTACTAGAATTGTGTAGCACTTACACTAGTATTAGTTTGCGAGTACTTGAAGTACTCACGGCTTTGTCCCTGGCTATTCAAATGGCCAGAGTATGAAGATGAACAGAACTACCAAGGAGATGACCAATAGGACGCTTACGACAACTAGGAGTCTTCCAACGTCAAGCGTTGGCCTGTGGACTAGAGAGTCCATTTATCTTTACGCTTCCGCTATGAACTTGTGTTTGTTCGTTGGTCAATAGACCAACTATTCGTGTAATATGGATCATGTGATTCAAGTTGTAAGACAATATGGTTTGTAATGAATGATGACTGATACGTCTCCGACGTATCGATAATTTCTTGTGTTCCATGCCACATTATTGATGTTATCTACATGTTTTATGCACACTTTATGTCATATTCGTGCATTTTCCGGAACTAACCTATTAACAAAATGCCGAAGTGCCAGTTCCTATTTTCTGCTGTTTTTGGTTTCAGAAATCCTAGTAACGAAATATTCTCGGAATCGGACGAAATCAACGCCCAAGTTCCTATTTTCACCGAAGCATCCGGAACACCCGGGAAGGACCGGAGGGGGCACTGGGCCCCCAGACCATAGGCCGGCGCGGCCCAGGCCCTGGCCGCGCCCCCCTATGGTGTCGTCGCCCCTTCGACCCTCCTGCGCCGCCTCTTCGCCTATATAATGCCCCTGGATCGAAAACCCTGAGACGTACAACGAAAACCACAGAAACCTTCCAGAGCCGCCGCCATCGCGGAGCCAAGATCTGGGGGACAGGAGTCTCTGTTCCGGCACCCTGCCGGAGCGGGGAAGTGCCCCCGGAAGGCTTCTCCATCGACACCGCTGCCATCTCCATCGCCATCTTCATCACCGCTGCTGCTCCCATGAGGAGGGAGTAGTTCTCCATCGAGGCTCGGGGCTGTACCGGTAGCTATGTGGTTCATCTCTCCCATGTACCTCAATACAATAATCTCATGAGCTGCTTTACATGATTGAGATTCATATGAGTTTGTATCACAATTTATCTATGTGCTACTCTAGCAAAGTTATTAAAGTAGTTTTATTCCTCCCGCACGTGTGTAAAGGTGACAGTGTGTGCACCGTGTTAGTACTTGGTTGATGCTATGATCATGATCTCTTGTAGATTGCGAAGTTAACTATTGCTATGATAATATTGATGTGATCTATTCCTCCTACATATGCATGAAGGTGACAGTGTGCATGCTATGTTAGTACTTGGTTTAGTCTTTTGATCTATCTTACACTATAAGGTTACCAAAATATGAACATAATTGTGGAGCTTGTTAACTCCGGCATTGAGGGTTCGTGTAATCCTACGCAATGTGTTCATCATCCAACAAAAGTGTAGAGTATGCATTTATCTATTCTGTTATGTGATCAATGTTGAGAGTGTCCACTAGTGAAAGTCTAATCCCTAGGCCTTGTTCCTAAATACTGCTGCGTTACTACTGCTTGTTTACTGTTTCACTGTGTTACTACTGCTGCAATACTACCACCATCAACTACACGCCAGCAAGCTATTTTCTGGCACCGTTGCTACTGCTCATACTTATTTATACCACCTGTGTTTCACTATCTCTTCGCCGAACTAGTGCACCTATTAGGTGTGTTGGGGACACAAGAGACTTCTTGCTTTGTGGTTGCAGGGTTGCATGAGAGGGATATCTTTGACCTCTTCCTCCCCGAGTTCGATAAACCTTGGGTGATCCACTTAAGGGAAAACTTGCTGCTTGTTCTACAAACCTCTGCTCTTGGAGGCCCAACACTGTCTACAGGAAAAGGAGGGGAAGTAGACATCAAGCTATTTTCTGGCGCCGTTGTCGGGAGGAAAGGTAAAAGGTACTCACACTCCGGACCTCGGCTACCAAGCTATTTTCCGTCATCGTAAGTACTCAAAGCTATTTCCTTTAGATCCTGCAATTGCATCTTTTTGTTTCTTGTTTACACTAGTTTGGCATAATGGACAAAAATGAGCTTCTTATGCTATTTCCTGATTTAAAACATGGATTGTTTGATGCGAAAATTAAAAAACCTATGGAATCTTATTTGCATGCTTGGTAGTAATATTAGTATGAACGCTTTGAACACCATTGTTGATAATAATATAGAAAGTTCTAAGCTTGGGGAAGCTGGTTTTGATGAGCATGATATTTTTAGTCCCCCAAGCATTGAGGAGAAAATTTTCTTTGATGATACTTTGCCTCCCATATATGATGATTATAATGATAGTGGTCTTTTGGTGCCACCTACTATGGAGAGTAAATTTTGTTGTGATTATACTATGCCTCCTACACTTGATGAGAATAATAATGATAGCTACTTTGTTGAATTTGCTCCCACTATTACTAATAAAATTGATTATGCTTATGTGGAGAGTAATAATTTTATGCATGAGACTCATGATAAGAATGCTTTGTGTGATAGTTACATTGTTGAGTTTGCTCATGATGCTACTGAAAGTTATTATGAGAGAGGAAAATATGGTTGTAGAAATTTTCATGTTACTAAAATACCTCTCTATGTGCTGAAATTTTTGAAGCTACACTTGTTTTATCTTCCTATGCTTGTTACTTTGCTCTTCATGAACTTGTTTATTTACAAGATTCCTATGCATAGGAAGCATGTTAGACTTAAATGTGTTTTGAATTTGCTTCTTGATGCTCTCTTTTGCTTCAAATACTATTTCTTGCGAGTGCATCATTAAAACTCGTTGAGCCCATCTTAATGGCTATAAAGAAAGAACTTCTTGGGAGATAACCCATGTGTTATTTTGCTACAGTACTTTCTTTTATATTTGTGTCTTGGAAGTTGTTTACTACTGTAGCAACCTCTCCTTATCTTAGTTTAGTGTTTTGTTGTGCCAAGTAAAGTCTTTGATAGTAAAGTAAGTACTAGATTTGGATTACTGCGCAGTTCCAGATTTCTTTGCTGTCACGAATCTGGGTCAACCTCCCTGTAGGTAGCTCAGAAAATTAAGCCAATTTACGTGCATGATCCCAAGATATGTACGCAACTTTCATTCAATTTGGGCATTTTCATTTGAGCAAGTCTGGTGCCATTTTAAAATTCATCAATACGAACTGTTCTGTTTTGACAGATTCTGCCTTTTATTTCGCATTGCCTCTTTTGCTATGTTGGATGAATTTCTTTGATCCATGAATGTCCAGTAGCTTTATGCAATGTCCAGAAGTGTTAAGAATGATTGTGTCACCTCTGAATATGTTAATTTTTATTGTGCACTAACCCTCTAATGAGTTGTTTCGAGTTTGGTGTGGAGGAAGTTTTCAAGGATCAAGAGAGGAGTATGATGCAACATGATCAAGGAGAGTGAAAGCTCTAAGCTTGGGGATGCCCCGGTGGTTCACCCCTGCATATATCAAGAAGACTCAAGCGTCTAAGCTTGGGGATGCCCAAGGCATCCCTTCTTCATCGACAACATTATCAGGTTCCTCCCCTGAAACTATATTTTTATTCCGTCACATCTTATGCACTTTACTTGGAGCGTCTGTATGTTTCTTGTTTTTTGTTTTTGTTTGAATAAATGCTTGTGTGGGAGAGAGACATGCTCCGCTGGTTCGTATGAACACATGTGTTCTTAGCTTTTAATTTTCATGGCGAAGGTTGAAACTGCTTCGTTAATTATTATATGGTTGGAAACGGAAAATGCTACATGTAGTAATTGGTATGATGTCTTGAATAACTTGATATTTGGCAATTGTTGTGCTCTTGTTTAAGCTCTTGCATCATATACCTTGCACCTATTAGTGAAGAAATACATAGAGCTTGTTAAAATTTGGTTTGCATGAGTGGTTTCTCTAGAGTCTAGATATTTTCTAGTAAGATGTTTGAACAACAAGGAAGACGATGTATAGTTTTATAATGCTTGTAATATGTCTTTTATGTGAGTTTTGCTGTACTAGTTCGTGCTTGTGTTTGCTTCAAACAACCTTGCTAGCCTAAACCTTGTATCGAGAGGGAATACTTCTCATGCATCCAAATCCTTGAGCCAAACAACACTATGCCATTTGTGTCCACCATACCTACCTACTACATGGTATTTCTCCGCCATTTCAAAGTAAATTGCTTGAGTGCTACCTTTAAAATTCCATCATTCACCTTTGCAATATATAGCTCATGGGACAAATAGCTTAAAAACTATTGTGGTATTGAATATGTAATTATGTACTTTATCTCTTATTAAGTTGCTTGTTGTGCGATAACCATGTTCACTGGGGACGCCATCAACTACTCTTTGTTGAATTTCATGTGAGTTGCTATGCATGTTCGTCTTGTCTGAAGTAAGAGCGATCTACCACCCTATGGTTAAGCATGCATATTGTTAGAGAAGAACATTGGGCCGCTAACTAAAGCCATGATCCATGGTGGAAGTTTCAGTTTTGGACATACATCCTCAATCTCATATGAGAAAATTATTAATTGTTGTTACATGCTTATGCATAAAAGAGGAGTCCATTATCTGTTGTCTATGTTGTCCCGGTATGGATGTCTAAGTTGAGAATAATCAATAGCGAGAAATCCAATGCGAGCTTTCTCCTTAGACCTTTGTACAGAGCGGCATAGAGGTACCCCTTTGTGACACTTGGTTAAAACATGTGCATTGTGATGATCCGGTAGTCCAAGCTAATTAGGACAAGGTGCGGACACTATTAGTATACTATGCATGAGGCTTGCAACTTGTAAGATATAATTTACATGATACATATGCTTTATTACTACTGTTGACAAAATTGCTTTATGTTTTCAAAATCAAAGCTCTAGCACAAATATAGCAATCAATGCTTTTCCTCTATGGAGGACCATTCTTTTACTTTCAATGTTGAGTCAGTTCACCTATTTCTCTCCACCTCAAGAAGCAAACACTTGTGTGAACTGTGCATTGATTCCTACATATTTGCATATTGCATTTGTTATATTGCTTTACATTGAAAATTATCCATGAGATATACATGTTATAAGTTGAAAGCAACCGCTGAAACTTCATCTTCCTTTACGTTGCTTCAATACCTCTACTTTGAATTATTGCTTTATGAGTTAACTCTTATGCAAGACTTATTGATGCTTGTCTTGAAGTACTATTCATGAAAAGTCTTTGCTTTATGATTCAGTTGTTTACTCATGTCATATACATTGTTTTGATCGCTGCATTCACTACATATGCTTTACAAATAGTATGATCAAGTTTATGATGGCATGTCACTCCGGAAATTATCTTTGTTATCGTTTTACTCGCTCGGGACGAGCAGAACTAAGCTTGGGGATGCTGATACGTCTCCGACGTATCGATAATTTCTTGTGTTCCATGCCACATTATTGATGTTATCTACATGTTTTATGCACACTTTATGTCATATTCGTGCATTTTCCGGAACTAACCTATTAACAAGATGCCGAAGTGCCGGTCCTCGTTTTTCGCTGTTTTTGGTTTCAGAAATCCTAGTAACGAAATATTCTCGAATCGGACGAAATCAACGCCCAAGTTCCTATTTTCACCGGAAGCATCCGAACACCCGGGAAGGACCGGAGGGGGGCACCGGGCCCCTGGACCATAGGCCGGCGCGGCCCAGGCCCCGGCCGCGCCGCCCTATGGTGTCGTCGCCCTTCGACCCTCCCGCGCCGCCTCTTCGCCTATATAATGCCCCTGGATCGAAAACCCTGAGACGTACGACGAAAACCACAGAAACCTTCCAGAGCCGCCGCCGTCGCGGAGCCAAGATCTGGGGGACAGGAGTCTCTGTTCCGGCACCCTGCCGGAGCGGGGAAGTGCCCCGGAAGGCTTCTCCATCGACACCGCTGCCATCTCCATCGCCATCTTCATCACCGCTGCTGCTCCCATGAGGAGGGAGTAGTTCTCCATCGAGGCTCGGGGCTGTACCGGTAGCTATGTGGTTCATCTCTCCCATGTACCTCAATACAATAATCTCATGAGCTGCTTTACATGATTGAGATTCATATGAGTTTGTATCACAATTTATCTATGTGCTACTCTAGCAAAGTTATTAAAGTAGTTTTATTCCTCCCGCACGTGTGTAAAGGTGACAGTGTGTGCACCGTGTTAGTACTTGGTTGATGCTATGATCATGATCTCTTGTAGATTGCGAAGTTAACTATTGCTATGATAATATTGATGTGATCTATTCCTCCTACATATGCATGAAGGTGACAGTGTGCATGCTATGTTAGTACTTGGTTTAGTCTTTTGATCTATCTTACACTATAAGGTTACCAAAATATGAACATAATTGTGGAGCTTGTTAACTCCGGCATTGAGGGTTCGTGTAATCCTACGCAATGTGTTCATCATCCAACAAAAGTGTAGAGTATGCATTTATCTATTCCGTTATGTGATCAATGTTGAGAGTGTCCACTAGTGAAAGTCTAATCCCTAGGCCTTGTTCCTAAATACCGCTGCGTTACTACTGCTTGTTTACTCGTTTCACCGTGTTACTATCTGCTGCAATACTACCACCATCAACTACACGCCAGCAAGCTATTTTCTGGCACCGTTGCTACTGCTCATACTTATTTATACCACCTGTGTTTCACTATCTCTTCGCCGAACTAGTGCACCTATTAGGTGTGTTGGGGACACAAGAGACTTCTTGCTTTGTGGTTGCAGGGTTGCATGAGAGGGATATCTTTGACCTCTTCCTCCCTGAGTTCGATAAACCTTGGGTGATCCACTTAAGGGAAAACTTGCTGCTGTTCTACAAACCTCTGCTCTTGGAGGCCCAACACTGTCTACAGGAAAAGGAGGGGGAAGTAGACATCAATGACTATGATACTTAACTATTATGCCTCGCAACAACAATATTCCTGGGATTGCGATGAATGACATAATAGGCATCCAGACTTAAAAATCCGGGTGTTGACAAGTTGGTATCAGAGCCATTGTTTGACCTTAGAAGACCCTAGTTAGAATGGACGTTCAGAAAAACTTAACTTTGAAATCAAATGAAGAGAATATTTGTGAAAATTTACTTACACTCTTGTCTTTGAGACTTCTTCAAAATTTGATGAATCATGTTCTTCTTATTTGAATCTACTTAAAATTTTGCCACACTTGTTCACTCTCTAACTTACTCATCCATTTCGCTTTCAGATGGAGCCGAATGAACCCATCAACACCAAGTTCTACCAGATTGGGAATGGGGGAAGCTTGATCTTCGAGCACGACCTCAACGCCATCTCGGACTTCCTTGAGCGCCCACACCCTGAGTTCCACGGAATTCAGGTGGACGACACGCCTGGAGGAGAGTTGCAGTGGATCATCACTGCCGACTTGAGGGGCTAGATGGAGCCTCCCACCTCGGAGAGGATCCTCTTCTCCTTCCGCGAGAGAAACTGGCTCGATGGACTCGCACGTGGCCTTCAGGAGGCACTTGCGCGTCTCTGTGGACAGAACATGGTGCGCCTCCTCGCTTCTCGCTTCGCGCATCTCGTGAGGCGTGATGCTATGGGAGTGCCCATGGAGCTGCAGCCGCACTCGCAGTTGAGGCACCATGCTGAGCACCTTGACTTCATGCTCTACCAGACTCAGAAGGATCTGGACGCCTCCCGCGTTTACGCGAACCAGACCCACGCTCACATCATCGAGCAGGGTGAGGCGATCAAGCTCCTCAACAACGACCGCAAGGCCCTTCGCCAGCAGCGTGCCAAGAAGGATGCTACGATTGTGCGCCTTCGCGCCAAGATAGCATCTCTTGAGGCCACTGTCAAGGCCCAGGAGGATCAGCTGAGAGAGATGGAGGAGGACGACGGAGGTATCGACCTTCAGGGAGGAGGAGCCTTCCTGAGCGACGACGACGACTTTGAGGAGGACGAGTTCACCGAGGAGGAGGACTACGAGTTCCTGGAGGCAGGACATGGCGACTACGTCCCGATCGATGTCGACGATGAGGAGTAGTTGCACTAGATCACTTATGTAGGTGTGAGTTGTATCCCGCCCGTTGTATCGTAGCATGAGAATGGTTCTTAAAACCATTGGAGTATGAGTGTGTTAGTTTGTAATGTGTGTTGAATGAATGAATGAATGTTGTGTTTGTCATGAAAAGACTTCAAGTTTCAAATTTTATGAACTTACTCAAAATAAACCATAGAAATTTCCCTCTTATCTCATGATCTTCTCTATATTCAGATGGCCCCTCCCAATCGCACCAACAACGATGCAACTGCTGCAAACCCTGATCGCCGACAGGAAGACTGAAAGAGCTGAACGCCGAGCCAACATCGCAGCACTGCAAAACCTTGCCAACCAAGGCCATGGAAATCATGATCATCCCGGATCCAAGCTCAAGAACTTCCAGAACACCAACCCTCCGGTGTTTAGCAAGACTGAATAACCCCTCGACGCCGACGACTGGCTCCAGACTATGGAGAACAACCTGGAAGTAGCCGGAGTGGAAGCCAACGAGATGGTCTTGTTTGCAACCCACTATCTCGCTGGACCAGCCCGAGCCTGGTGGACTAGCACCCGTGCCATGAACGGAGGTCAATTCATGACTTGGGCAGATTTCAAGCTCAAGTTCAGCAAGTACCATGTGCCCCCGGGTCTTATCAAGAAGATGAGGGATGAGTTCCGCGAACTGAAGCAAGGTCGCTTGACGGTGGTAGAATACCGCGACAGGTTCCTTACACTGTCAAGGTACGCCCCCGACGAGACCGACACCACCGAGAAGAGGCAGGAGAGATTCCTGAACGGGCTGCATGATGAGATGCAGACTGTCCTCGTCAACATCCCCTTCACCGACCTTGAAGCCCTAGTAGACTCCGCCATCCAGATGGAGGGCAAGCTGAACCAAGCCAATGAGAACCGCAAACGCCGCATGATGCACCAGAGTGGGCCTAGCAACTCCCCGAAGTATCGCCCCAGCTCAAGCGGAGGTTTCACTTCGAGAAACAACAACAAGTCCCAGATGCAGAACTCGCGCCCCGGTTACCAGAACCGGAGTGGAGGAAACTCCAGGCCAGGAGGCCACAACAACAACAGCAACTACAACAACAACAACAACAACTTCAACCGCGCTCCGCCCCGAGCCCCCAACAACAACAACAACAACACCAACACCGCCCCCAGAACCGGAAGCAACGCCATCCCTGTTGCAACCAAGGACAAGGCCACCATCACTTGTTATGAGTGTGGTGTAGTGGGACACTACTCCAACAAGTGTCCCAAGAGGCTCGCCAAGCTCGCAGGCAACACCGCTGCACCTGCTCAGCAACAACGCCGTGTCTCCACCGGCAAGAAGTTCGCCCCCAACAACCCCAATAACCGCAACAGCCGTCTCTTCCACATGAACGCCGAAGAAGCCCAGGAAGCACCAGATGTTGTACTGGGTATGTTTTCTGTCAACCACATCCCTGCCAGAGTGTTGTTTGATTCCGGAGCATCTCATTCTTTTGTCACCGAAGACTTTGCATCAACAAGTAAAATTCAACCTATCAGTTTGAAGCATGTTATGATAGTTCAAATTCCCGGATCAACCACCAAAGCCAGAAAATTTTGCAAAAATGTACCCATCAGAATCCATGAAGTAGATTTCTATGCCAATCTGATAATTCTGGGAACCAAAGGTTTGGAAGTTGTACTAGGAATGGACTGGATGTCAAAACACCATGGATTGATTGACTGTTCCAAGAAAGCCATCACCATGACTAGCAGCACCGGTATCCTAGTAGAACATGTCTCTGAAAGACTACCCAGAAAATTCACCTGCAACCAAAGTGTAGCCAAGCCAACTCTGGATCAAATCAGGGTCGTCTGTCGATACCCTGATGTGTTTCCGGATGATCTACCCGGTATGCCCCCGGATCGGGATATCGAGTTTATCATCGAGTTAATCCCCGGAACTGGACCTATAGCGCAGAGAGCCTATAGTATGAACCCAACAGAGCTTGTGGAGCTGAAGAAGCAGATAGATGATATGCTAGCCAAAGGTCTAATCCGACCTAGTGCATCCCCCTGGAGATCACCAGTTTTGTTTGTGGACAAGAAGGATGGTGCCACTCGTTTATGTACGGACTACCGTAAGCTTAACGATGTCACCATCAAGAACAAATACCCCCTACCCAAGATAGAAGATCTGTTTGATCAGTTGACCGGAGCCAAAGTTTTCTCAAAGATAGATCTTAGGACTGGTTATCATCAGCTGAAGATTCGAGCCACCGACATTCCAAAGACTGCCTTTACCACCAGATATGGGTTGTATGAGTATAACGTCATGTCGTTTGGATTAACCAATGCCCCCGCTTATTTCATGAACCTCATGAATAAGATCTTCATGAACTTTTTGGACAAGTTTGTCGTTGTATTCATCGACGACATTCTCATCTACTCCAAGTACGAAGAGGAACATGAACATCATTTGGAGACTATCCTTGAAACCCTTAGACACCACCAGTTGTATGCCAAGTTCAGCAAGTGTGAGTTTTGGTTGGAAGAAGTAGGATTCCTGGGATATATCTTGTCTGCAGGAGGAATTGCCGTAGATCCCGCCAAGATCAAAACTGTTATGGAATGGCAAGCCCCAACCACCCAAACCGAGGTCCGCGCTTTTCTTGGATTAGCCGGATATTACCGCAGATTTGTAGAAGGCTTTTCGAGCATCGCTCGACCAATGACCCAACTGTTGAAGAAGGACAAGAAGTTTGAGTGGACTGACAAATGTGAAGAGAGCTTCCAACAGCTCAAGAGTAGACTGACCTCAGCCACAATCCTGATAATGCCAGACATCACCAAGCCCTTTGACGTATATTGCGACGCCTCCAAGACTGGTCTTGGATGTGTGTGATACGTCTCCGATGTATCGATAATTTCTTATGTTCCATGCCACATTATTGATGATATCTACATGTTTTATGCATACTTTATGTCATATTTATGCATTTTCCGGCACTAACCTATTAACGAGATGCCGAAGAGCCGATTCTTGTTTTTCATGCTGTTTTTGGTTTCAGAAATCCTAGTAAGGAAATATTCTCGGAATTGGACGAAATCAATGCCCAGGGGCCTATTTTCACACGAAGCTTCCAGAAGACCGAAGAGAAGACGAAGTGGGGCCACGAGGCGGCGCCACACTAGGGCGGCGCGGCCCAGGAGCTGGCCGCGCGGCCCTAGCGTGTGGGCCCCTCGTGACTCTCCCTGACCTGCCCTTCCGCCTACAAATAGTCTTCATCGCGAAACCCCCAGTACCGAGAGCCACGATACGGAAAACCTTCCAGAGACGCCGCCGCCGCCAATCCCATCTCGGGGGATTCAGGAGATCGCCTCCGGCACCCTGCCGGAGAGGGGATTCATCTCCGGAGGACTCTACACCGCCATGGTCGCCTTCGGAGTGATGAGTGAGTAGTTCACCCCTGGACTATGGGTCCATAGCAGTAGCTAGATGGTTGTCTTCTCCTCATTATGCTTCATTGTCGGATCTTGTGAGCTGCCTAACATGATCAAGATCATCTATCAGTAATGCTATATGTTGTGTTTGTTGGGATCCGATGGATAGAGAATACTATGTTATGTTGATTATCAATCTATGTGTTGTTTATGATCTTGCATGCTCTCCGTTACTAGTAGATGCTTTGGCCAAGTTGATGCTTGTAACTCCAAGAGGGAGTATTTATGCTCGATAGTGGGTTCATGTCTCCGTGAATGCGGGGAGTGAGAGAAACCTCTAAGGTTATGGATGTGCTTGTTGCCACTAGGGATAAAACATTGATGCTATGTCCGAGGATGTAGTTATTGATTACATTACGCACCATACTTAATGCAATTGTCTCGTTGTTTGCAACTTAATACCGGAAGGGGTTCCGATGATAACTCGAAGGTGGACTTTTTAGGCATAGATGCATGCTCGGATAGCGGTCTATGTACTTTGTCGTAATGCCCAATTAAATCTCACTATACTCATCATATCATGTATGTGCATGGTCATGCCCTCTCTATTTGTCAATTGCCCAACCGTAATTTGTTCACCCAACATGCTATTTATCTTATGGGAGAGACACCACTAGTGAACTGTGGACCCCGGTCCATTCTTTTACATCGAATACAATCCATCTGCAATACTTGTTCTACTCGTTTTCTGCAAACAATCATCATCCACACTATACATCTAATCCTTTGTTACAGCAAGCCGGTGAGATTGACAACCTCACTCGTTTCGTTGGGGCAAAGTACTTTGGTTGTGTTGTGCGGGTTCCACGTTGGCGCCGGAATCCCTAGTGTTGCGCCGCACTACATCTCGCCGCCATCAACCTTCAACGTGCTTCTTGGCTCCTACTGGTTCGATAAACCTTGGTTTCTTACTGAGGGAAAACTTGCCGCTGTACGCATCACACCTTCCTCTTGGGGTTCCCAACGGACGCGTGCTGTACGCGTATCAAGCAGATTTTCTGGCGCCGTTGCCGGGGAGATCAAGACACGCTGCAAGGGGAGTCTCCACATCCCAATCTCTTTACTTTGTTTTTGTCTTGCCTTATTTTATTTACTACTTTATTTGCTATCTTGTTTGCTATATCAAAAACACAAAAAAAATTAGTTACTTGCATTTACTTTATCTAGTTTGCTTTATTTACTATTGCTAAAATGGGTACTCCTAAAAATACTAAGTTGTGTGACTTCACAACCACAAATAATAATGATTTCTTATGCACACCTATTGCTCCACCTGCTACTACAGGAGAATTCTTTGAAATTAAACCTGCTTTACTAAATCTTGTTATGCGAGAGCAATTTTCCGAGTGTTAGTTCCGATGATGCTGCTGCCCATCTCAATAACTTTGTTGAACTATGTGAAATGCAAAATTATAAAGATGTAGATGGTGACATTATAAAATTAAAATTGTTTCCTTTCTCATTAAGAGGAAGAGCTAAAGATTGGTTGCTATCTCTGCCTAAGAATAGTATTGATTCATGGACTAAATGCAAGGATGCTTTTATTGGTAGATATTATCCCCCTGCTAAAATTATATCTTTGAGGAGTAGCATAATGAATTTTAAACAATTGGATAATGAGCATGTTGCACAAGCATGGGAAAGAATGAAATCTTTGGTTAAAAACTGCCCAACCCATGGACTGACTACTTGGATGATCATCCAAACCTTTTATGCAGGACTGAATTTTTCTTCGCGGAACCTATTGGATTTAGCTACTGGAGGTACATTTATGTCCATCACTCTTGGTGAAGCAACAAAGCTTCTTGATAATATGATGATTAATTACTCTGAATGGCACACGGAAAGAGCTCCACAAGGTAAGAAGGTAAATTCTGTCGAAGAAACCTCTTCCTTGAATGATAAGATTGATGCTATTATGTCTATGCTTGTGAATGGTAGGACAAATGTTGATCCTAATAATGTTCCGTTAGCTTCATTAGTTGCTCAAAAAGAATATGTTGATGTGAATTTCATTAAAAATAACAATTATGATAATTCTAGGCCATATCCTGCTAATGGTAACTCTTATGGTAGATATGCTTCACCTAATGAGGAAAAGATGTTAGAAATTGAAAGATCCACCAAGAACTTTATGCAATCACAATATGAGCAAAATAAATTGTTTACTAAAACTATGAATGAGCAATCTACCTTGTTGAAGAATATAGGAAATCAACTTGAAAATCTGAATATGGAGATCTCTGGGTTGCAAACTAAACTTGCAAATGCTGAAAACAGAATCTCATACATGTCTGTGTCACAATCTTCTTTAATTAATAAAATGGCTTCTAAGCCTAAGGATATAGATAATAAAATTGTTACTACAGCAAATGCCATCCAAGTTAGAATTAATGAGAATATAAGATTGATGGCCGAATTGTGTGCTAGGTGGGAGAAAGAAGAAAATGAAAAAGAAGATAATATAGCTAAAGTCTGGACTATTACCACCACTAGTAATGCTAATGCTACACATGTTGCTGCACCTCCTACTATTAATGGTAAAAGAATTGGTGTTGGCAATGTTTCCACTTCAAATGCAAAGCGCGAAAAACTACCTGAAACTGCTAAAACTGCTGAAACCACCTCGTGATAAAACTGCTGAAATTTTTTCCAACATTGGGGATGATGATCCCATTGCTTTAGATTATAATGGTTTGGATTTTGATGATTGTCATATCTCTGAAGTTATAAAGTTCTTACAAAAACTTGCTAAGAGTCCTAATGCTAGTGCTATAAACTTGACTTTCACGAAACATATTACAAATGCTCTCATAAAAGCTAGAGAAGAGAAACTAGAACGCGAAGCTTCTATTCCTAGGAAGCTAGAGGATGGTTGGGAGCCCATCATTAAGATGAAGATCAATGACTTTGATTGTAATGCTTTATGTGATCTTGGTGCAAGTATTTCTGTTATGCCTAAGAAAATCTATAATATGCTTGACTTGCCACCATTGAAAAATTGTTATTTGGATGTTAATCTTGCTGATCATTCTACAAAGAAACCTTTGGGGAGAGTTGATAATGTTCGCATTACCATTAACAATAACCTTGTCCCCGTTGATTTTGTTGTCTTGGATATTGAATGCAATGCATCTTGTCCCATTATATTGGGAAGACCTTTTCTTCGAACTGTTGGTGCTAATATTGACATGAAGGAAGGTAATATTAAATATCAATTTCCTCTCAAGAAAGGTATGGAACACTTCCCTAGAAAGAGAATGAAGTTACCTTTTGATTCTATTATTAGAACAAATTATGATGTTGACACTTCGTCTCTTGACAATACTTGATATACACTTTCCGCGCCTAGCTGAAAGGCGTTAAAGAAAAGCGCTCATGGGAGACAACCCATGTGTTTTTTACTACAATACTTTTATTTTATATTTGAGTCTTGGAAGTTGTTACTACTGTAGCAACCTCTCCTTATCTTAGTTTTGTGCTTTGTTGTGCCAAGTAAAGTCGTTGATAGTAAGGTTCATACTAGATTTGGATTACTGCGCAGAAACAGATTTCTTTGCTGTCACGAATCTAGGCCTAATTCTATGTAGGTAACTCAGAAAATTATGCCAATTTACGTGAGTGATCCTCAGATATGTACGCAACTTTCATTCAATTTTAGCATTTTCATTTGAGCAAGTCTGGTGCCTCAATAAAATTCGTCTTTACGAACTGTTCTGTTTTGACAGATTCTGCCTTTTATTTCGCATTGCCTGTTTTGCTATGCTTGATGGATTTTTCGATTCCATTGTCTTTCAGTAGCTTTGTGCAATGTCCAGAAGTGTTAAGAATGATTATGTCACCTCTGAACATGTAAATTTTGATTGTGCACTAACCCTCTAATGAGTTGTTTTGAGTTTGGTGTGGAGGAAGTTTTCAAGGATCAAGAAAGGGAGATGATACAACATGATCAAGGAGAGTGAAAGCTCTAAGCTTGAGGATGCCCCGGTGGTTCACCCCTGCATATATCAAGAAGACTCAAGCGTCTAAGCTTGGGGATGCCCAAGGCATCCCCTTCTTCATCGACAACATTATCAGGTTCCTCCCCTGAAACTATATTTTTATTCCATCACATCTTATGTGCTTTGCTTGGAGCGTCTGTTTGTTTTCATTTTTGTTTTGTTTGAATAAAGTGGATCCTAGCATTCTTTGTGTGGGAGAGAGACACGCTCCGCTGTTGCATATGGACAAATATGTCCTTAGGCTTTACTCATAATATTCATGGCGAAAGTTTCTTCTTCGTTAAATTGTTATATGGTTGGAATTGGAAAACGATACATGTAGTAATTGCTATAATGTCTTGGATAATGTGATACTTGGCAATTGTTGTGCTCATGTTTAAGCTCTTGCATCATATACTTTGCACCTATTAATGAAGAAATACATAGAGCTTGCTAAAATTTGGTTTGCATATTTGGTCTCTCTAAAGTCTAGATAATTTCTAGTATTGAGTTTGAACAACAAGGAAGACGGTGTAGAGTCTTATAATGTTTACAATATGTCTTTTATGTGAGTTTTGCTGCACCGCTTCATCCTTGTGTTTGTTTCAAATAACCTTGCTAGCCTAAACCTTGTATCGAGAGGGAATACTTCTCATGCATCCAAAATCCTTGAGCCAACCACTATGCCATTTGTGTCCACCATACCTACCTACTACATGGTATTTCTCCGCCATTCCAAAGTAAATTGCTTGAGTGCTACCTTTAAAATTTCTATCCTCTACCTTTGCAATATATAGCTCATGGGACAAATAGACTAAAAAATATTGTGGTATTGAATATGTACTTATGCACTTTATCTCTTATTAAGTTGCTTGTTGTGCGATAACCATGTTCCTAGGGACGCCATCAACTACACTTTGTTGAATATCATGTGAGTTGCTATGCATGTCCGTCTTGTCTGAAGTAAGGGAGATTTACCACTTATTTAATGGTTAGAGCATGCATATTGTTAGAGAAGAACATCGGGCCGCTAACTAAAGCCATGATCTATGGTGGAAGTTTCAGTTTTGGACAAATATCCTCAATCTCATATGAGAAAATTAATTGTTGTTGAATGCTTATGCATAAAAGAGGAGTCCATTATCTGTTGTCTATGTTGTCCCGGTATGGATGTCTAAGTTGAGAATAATCAATAGCGAGAAATCCGATGCGAGCTTTCTCCTTAGACCTTTGTACAGGCGGCATAGAGGTACCCGTTTGTGACACTTGGTTAAAACATATGCATTGCGATGATAATCCCGGTAATCCGAGCTAATTAGGACAAGGTGCGGGCACTATTAGTATACTATGCATGAGGCTTGCAACTTGTAAGATATAATTTACATGACACATATGCTTTATTACTACCGTTGACAAAATTGTTTCTTGTTTTCAAAATCAAAGCTCTAGCACAAATATAGCAATCGATGCTTTCCTCTTTGAAGGACCTTTCTTCTACTTTTATTGTTGAGTCAGTTCACCTATCTCTCTCCACCTCAAGAAGCAAACACTTGCGTGAACTGTGCATTGATTCCTACATACTTGCATATTGCACTTGTTATATTACTCTATATTGACAACTATCCATGAGATACACATGTTACAAGTTGAAAGCAACCGCTGAAACTTAATCTTCCTTTGTGTTGCTTCAATACCTCTACTTTGAATTATTGCTTTATGAGTTAACTCTTATGCAAGACTTATTGATGCTTGTCTTGAAGTACTATTCATGAAAAGTCTTAGCTATATGATTCATTTGTTTACTCATGTCATTTACATTGTTTTGATCGCTGCATTCATTACATATGCTTACAATAGTATGATCAAGGTTATGATGGCATGTCACTCCGGAAATTATCTTTGTTATCGTTTACCTGCTCGGGACGAGCAGAAACTAAGCTTGGGGATGCTGATACGTCTCCGACGTATCGATAATTTCTTATGTTCCATGCCACATTATTGATGATATCTACATGTTTTATGCATACTTTATGCCATATTTATGCATTTTCCGGCACTAACCTATTAACGAGATGCCGAAGAGCCAGTTGCTGTTTTCTGCTGTTTTTGGTTTCAGAAATCCTAGTAAGGAAATATTCTCGGAATTGGACGAAATCAACGCCCAGGGGCCTATTTTCACACGAAGCTTCCAGAAGACCGAAGAGAAGACGAAGTGGGGCCACGAGGCGGCGCCACACTAGGGCGGCGCGGCCCAGGAGCTGGCCGCGAGGCCCTAGCGTGTGGGCTCCTCGTGACTCTCCCTGACCTGCCCTTCCGCCTACAAATAGTCTTCGTCGCGAAACCCCCAGTACCGAGAGCCACGATACGAAAAACCTTCCAGAGACGCCGCCGCCGCCAATCCCATCTCGGGGGATTCGAGAGATCGCCTCCGGCACCTCGCCGGAGAGGGGATTCATCTCCCGGGAGGACTCTACACCGCCATGGTCGCCTCCGGAGTGATGAGTGAGTAGTTCACCCCCGGACTATGGGTCCATAGCAGTAGCTAGATGGTTGTCTTCTCCTCATTATGCTTCATTGTCGGATCTTGTGAGCTGCCTAACATGATCAAGATCATCTATCTGTAATGCTATATGTTGTGTTTGTTGGGATCCGATGGATAGAGAATACTATGTTATGTTGATTATCAATCTATGTGTTGTTTATGATCTTGCATGCTCTCCGTTACTAGTAGATGCTTTGGCCAAGTTGATGCTTGTAACTCCAAGAGGGAGTATTTATGCTCGATAGTGGGTTCATGTCTCCAGTGAATGCGGGGAGTGAGAGAAACCTCTAAGGTTATGGATGTCTTGTTGCCACTAGGGATAAAACATTGATGCTATGTCCGAGGATGTAGTTATTGATTACATTACGCACCATACTTAATGCAATTGTCCGTTGTTTGCAACTTAATACCGGAAGGGGTTCGGATGATAACTCGAAGGTGGACTTTTTAGGCATAGATGCATGCTGGATAGCGGTCTATGTACTTTGTCGTAATGCCCAATTAAATCTCACTATACTCATCATATCATGTATGTGCATGGTCATGCCCTCTCTATTTGTCAATTGCCCAACTGTAATTTGTTCACCCAACATGCTATTTATCTTATGGGAGAGACACCACTAGTGAACTGTGGACCCCGGTCCATTCTTTTACATCGAATACAATCCACCGCAATACTTGTTCTACTGTTTTCTGCAAACAATCATCATCCACACTATACATCTAATCCTTTGTTACAGCAAGCCGGTGAGATTGACAACCTCACTGTTTCGTTGGGGCAAAGTACTTTGGTTGTGTTGTGCGGGTTCCACGTTGGCGCCGGAATCCCCGGTGTTGCGCCGCACTACACTCTGCCGTCATCAACCTTCAACGTGCTTCTTGGCTCCTACTGGTTCGATAAACCTTGGTTTCTTACTGAGGGAAAACTTGCCGCTGTACGCATCACACCTTCCTCTTGGGGTTCCCAACGGATGCGTGTTGTACGCGTATCAGTGTGCTTATGCAAGAAGGCAAAGTCATATCTTACCTTTCAAGACATCTGAAGCAACATGAGCAGAACTACCCCACCCATAACCTAGAGCTTGCAGTCGTTGTCCTAGCCTTGAAAGTTTGGCGTCATTACCTCATGGGTAATCGATGCGAGATCTACTCCGACCACAAGAGCCTGAAATATATCTTCACCCAGAAGGAGCTGAATATGAGGCAACGCCGATGGATAGAATTGATCAAGGATTAGGACATGGAGATTCACTACCACCCCGGCAAGGCCAATGTGGTAGCGGATGCTTTGAGTCGACTGCCGTGTCAGTTGAACTCCATGATCGCAATCGAGCAACCTAGCCTGTTTCAAGAGTTTGAACAGTTTCGACTGGAACTTGTTAGTGAAGGATTCCTAGCCTGCATAGAGCTTCAACCCACCTTGGTTAGCCAAATCAAGGAATCCCAGAAAGGAAACGCTAGCATTGACGGAATCAAGAAACAGATAGCCGCAGGAAAAGCACCAGGATTCACCGTGGATGAAGCCGGAGTTCTTTGGTACAAAGGACGCCTTTGTGTGCCATCGGACTCAGACTTGAAGCAAGTCATCCTGCAAGAAGCCCATGACACCCTTTACTCAATCCACCCCGGAGGTACCAAGATGTATCAAGATTTGAAGGAGCAATTCTGGTGGCATGGAATGAAGAGAGAAATCGGGAGCTACATCGCCAAGTGTGACATCTGTCAACGAGTCAAGGCGGAACATCAGCGACCCGCAGGACTGCTACAACCACTGCAGATTCCAGAATGGAAGTGGGACTCCGTAGGAATGGACTTTATCACAGGTTTGCCCAAATCCAGCAAAGGCAATGATTCAATATGGGTAGTGGTGGATAGACTGACCAAGGTAGCCCATTTCATCGCCGTCAAGACCACGTATCAAGGCCCAAAGTTAGCTGAACTGTACATCTCCAGAATAGTTGCCCTGCACGGAACCCCGAAGTCGATAGTGTCAGATAGAGGATCACAATTCACCTCAAGATTCTGGCAGAAAGTGCACGAAGGACTAGGAACCCGTCTGAATTTCAGCACCGCCTATCACCCTCAGACCGATGGACAGACTGAGAGAGTCAACCAGATACTGGAGGACATGCTGAGAGCATGTGTACTGGAATATGGATCCAAGTGGGAAGACTGCCTGCCTTACGCAGAATTCTCTTACAACAACAGCTATCAAGCCAGCCTACAGATGGCCCCCTTTGAAGCCTTGTACGGAAGGAAATGCCGTACCCCTCTCAATTGGTCGGAAGTTGGAGAAAGCCAAGTCTTTGGCCCAGATGTTCTTCGTGAAGCCGAAGAGAAAGTACACAAGATCCGCGAGTACCTCAAGACGGCGCAATCAAGACAGAAGAGCTACGCCGACAAGAGACGCCGGGAGATGACCTTCGAGATCGGAGACTTCGTCTATCTCAAGGTATCCCCCTTGAAAGGAATGCAGAGATTTCAGCTGAAAGGAAAGCTCGCACCCCGATATGTTAGACCCTTCAAAGTTCTGAGTCGCCGAGGCGAAGTATCTTATCAACTGGAGCTACCAGAAGAAATGTCGGCTGTACACGACGTGTTTCACATCTCACTCCTCCGGAAGTGCCTTGAAGTCCCTAAGAAGACCGAAGTGTTCAAGAACATCGATCACCGATCGGTGGATATAACAAGGACTTGACGTACCGCGAAGTGCTGATTCGCATCCTGGAGGAAGCTTACCGAGCCACCTGCACCCGAAGCATCAAGTTTCTGAAGATTCAGTGGAGCAACCATACTGAAGATGAAGCCACTTGGGAACGCGAAGACTTCATGAAGAAGGGGTACCCATATCTCTTTAGTACCTAACTTTCTTTTAGATCTCGGGACGAGATGTTTTGTAAGGGGGAAGGGTTTGTAACATCCCAAATTTCAATAAAAAGAAAGTTAGAAGAATTCCAGAATTCAAAATTCAGAACCAATAAAAACTTTTATTTGCATATAGTGCCCTGCATAGGACTTGTGCATTTGAGTGATATGCCATGATGATTGTTAGTATGATTATGTGATAAACCCTAAAACCCTAATGTGATCAAGTGAAGATCACAAACCAAATAAATCAAAAAGAGAAAGAAATCAAATAAGAATAAAACCCTAAAACCCTCACATATGGTTTATGCCATTTTTACAAATCTTTACCCTAGACCATTTTGGTCTTCACCATTAGTTGAATTATGTTACTAGACACTTATTACAACTTTTGGAATCAAAGAAACACAAAACAAATCAAATTCAAACTCAAAATGGGATCACATACGATAATGGTCAAATCTGCCCATTCTAGTCTGATCCCTACTTTGAGCCCTTGCAATTCAAATTTTTCAAACTAAACTTTCCCAATTCTTTGCACCTCATCCAAGAGCACATCAAGGTGAACAACTTTGGTAAAGACCACCATGCCAAAATCATCTTGTATCAAATTCTATGCTCATGCAAAGTTGAGACTTTTTAATATGTGGAACAATCTCCAACTTTGCAAATTTGCAATTCTTTGATTTTGAAAATTCCACCAACACCTCTAGTTGACTCTGGTCATTTACAACTCAATCAAACACACCACTTCCAAATTTTGCAACCTTTTGAACTCATTCGAATTTGGGCAAAATTTGCAATTTACAAATATGGAATAAATGGAAACACTATAGCAAATAGTGATCTACCCTAAGCTACTGCCCCAATTCACTCCAAATGGTCCCCTGGTTCCCTCTCTCCCTAAATGCAGCATCGGAACCCTAAGGGGAGAGGTCTAGCAAGCATGTGCATGGCCATGCCGCCACCTTGCCGCACCCCACCTCCTCTCTCCTCTCCACCACTGGCAATGGTGCCCTAGCTCGCCACCTCGCTCTTCTACACCATCTAGCACCACCAGCATCGAGGTAGACGCCGTAGCATCGCCGGAGAACGCGCGCCCAAAACTCGCCAGCATGCCGCTCGCGTCGCGCCCATGCACGCCGCGGACACCCACTGGCCACGCGTCGGCCCACCAGCACGAGCAAGCCCTGGCCCCTGTCTCGACGCCTTGAGCATCACCGCGCCACCACGACCACGCCAGACACGCGCTCGACCAGACCCTGGACCACCGCCGCCGGAGACGACGAACACGATCCCGTAGCCGCCGCGGAAGACACAGAAGAAATGCGAGCAATCCAGACGCCGCCCGACCGCGCTGTCGCCGCCAATAGCTTCGCCAGGAACCGTAGAACAGTGCCGCGCCATCGCTTAGCTCCATAGCTCACCGGAACCGCCGCGCGCATGTCGACCTCAACCCTGCCCCGCGGCACCCGTGCTTCTCTATAAATAGAGACCTCCCCTGAGTAATCCAAGCACACCACCATCCTCTCCTCCCATCTCTGCTTCTCCACCACCACTCCACTCACTCAATCGACGCCGGAGCAGCCCCAATCGGACGATCGGAGCCGCGGAAGCCCTGGAGAAATCGCCGTTGATCCAGGACGCCTCGAGCTTCGCCACTGCTACAGGCTGCTTCCTCGTCGTCGACAACCTCGCCCTGAACATCGCCGCCACTCGCCGGACCACCGGTTAACCCTCCGACCCCCTAGGCTCGCCGGAGAAGCCACGGCATCTCGTCGGAGACGACGATGCACGTGAGCCGTCCGATGATGATCTAATCCAACGCCCTGCGTTAGTCCATACCGATTCGGGTTTAAACAGTCGCTGACTGGTGGCCCCCATGCTATCAGGCGGCCCACTCGCACGAGATGCGCTGCTGGACCGTTTCTCTCTGTTTTAAACCATTTCGGCCCACTCCGTTTTCCCGCCGGCCCTTTAAATCGAATTCAGTTTAATTAATATCAAATCAATTTCAATACTGGACCCAACTTTGAAATTAAATAGAATCTGTTTGGCTTGGCCAAATTTAGCAAATTCTATATTGTTGGAAAGCTAATGAAAAGTCTACAACTTGCCACTGGTCTCACCTTGAGATATGTTGTAGAAATAAAGTGACAAAAAGATGAAGGCAGGGACTTTTTTCACATTCAATTAAATCTTACTCCCTCTGTTCCATTCTATAGTGCCTATTGTTTTTTAGCACGGAAATTAGCGCAAGAGTATTTTTTGCACAAGACCCATAGCTAAACGATTTGAGATCAACGTAAAACTTGGGAATTCCATATCTTCCTAACTTACCATAACAATTTTGGGAGCTGAACGATTTGGGAGCTGAACAGGGAGGGGGTAATTGAAAAAAAGCTAAGCTAAAACCTTATATTCTGAAACAAATGTCAAAAATCTATAGGCACTATAGAAAGGAACGGAGGGAGTAAAAATCAACCAAAATAGATATTTTGTTAATTCCAACTCCAATAGCTCACATTTAGCTTGCACTAATTGTTTCTGCAATAAAATGGTATGGTCACTTTTTATGATCATGCCCTAGTTTAAATAAAGGACAATATGGCTAGTTTACTTAAGTGATATTGTGCAAAACTATTATGAAAATCATATGAAGTATTCTACTTCATTTAAATCTTGTCCCAAGTAATTTCATATGAAGTTTGAACCCCTGGTCAAAAACTTTCACATGAAATACTTGGAGAATTTAAATCATTTGTAGAATTATTAAATAGTATGAGGTGGTCTACCTCATTTAAATCATTTTCTCAAATGATGGTGATGAATGGTTGACTTAGGTCAACATGATTTCATGTATGATTGTTTGAGAAATTAAATCTTAAGAAGATTCAATGAGAGGAAATTATTTCTCAAGAACTATATGGAAACTATCATTTACATATGTAATGAGAGGAAATTATTTTTCCTCAAGCAACACCACCAATGCACCCTAATTGTATTAATTGTGTGCTTAGAATAGTTTGTGTGAATATATGTGATGTTTGGAATAGCCATTGAATTAGTTGAGTGATTATACTCGTATTCAAATTTAGACGCTAGCACCGGAGAATACCCGGAGGAAGAATGTTGCTACCAAGATTAGGAGGAGGAGAACTTTGAGAACTACCAAGGCAAGCTAATATTCTTGCAAAGTGCAAAGCCCCTTTGGGGCAAGGCACCATAGTCTTACCTTTCTTACCATAAGCCGATCCCAAGTTTCTACCTTACAAGTTTTTACTTGTTTATTCAAAGAGTTACTTTTATAGTTAACTTTGGTCTAAGTTAAAGATGGTTACTAGAGTAGTAAAGTTAGTCTCAAGCTAGCCAAGCAAGATTAGCACCCCTCATTATTAGTGCTAGTGCTAAATATTAAAACTTGACTACTCTAGATGGGAACATGTGACTTGAAATGAATTTGAAACCTTGGAATGATGAGTCATTCCATTGAATGTTTTTTTGAAGGTGAATATGACCAAGAGAAGATGGTGATTTTTGATAAAACTGATGTTGGTTTGAATGCGATACCTTTCCAATATTGAGTACCCCCACAATACCTGATTATGGGTAGGGCTTAACTGGAAATTTATGCATCTTAGTATGGGTTCCCTCTGAACACACATCATAGGGGTTATGCTTGAGGCTGCCTCCGTTGTTGAGAACTGATGTGAATTGAGGTGAATTGTATGGCCAAGCCCTGTGCAGTTCCCAGGTTGACAGTTGGTCTTCACCGGGAGGCCAAGCTCATGGGGAGAGGTGCTCATACCGGGGTTTGTAAGTGAAAGGTTATGGTTGATGATCCGCGTACTGTGTCACGATGATTCGGGGTAATCCCGACGGATGAAATCAAATGTTGTGGCACAAGTGTGCAACCTCTGCAGAGTGTAAACCTATTCGAATAGCCGGGTCCACGGTTACGGACGGTTGGAAAGGCCATACAGTTTCCGGTGTCAGATTCTTGAAAATGATGGTGAAATGAATGGTGAATTGTTGACTTCTGGTGAATCACAACAAATGTTGTGGGAATGACACTAATGTTCCCACTTGAGTTAGTTAGCACATGAATAAGTCTTTTCTCAAATACTTGTGAACTAAAATTGGTTTTATGCAAATAAACTAGAGCTTAGCACCCTTACTAGAATTGTCTAGCACTTACACTAGTATTAGTTTGCGAGTACTTGAAGTACTCACGGCTTTGTCCCTGGCTATTCAAATGGCCAGAGTATGAAGATGAACAAAACTACCAAGGAGATGACCAACAGGACGCCTACGACAACTAGGAGTCTTCCAACGTCAAGCGTTGGCCTGTGGACTAGAGAGTCCATTTATCTTTACGCTTCCGCTATGAACTTGTGTTTGTTCGTTGGTCAATAGACCAACTATTCGTGTAATATGGATCATGTGATTCAAGTTGTAAGACAATATGGTTTGTAATGAATGATGACTATGATACTTAACTATTATGCCTCGCAACAACAATATTCCTGAGATTGCGATGAATGACATAATAGGCATCCGGACTTAAAAATCCGGGTGTTGACAAGAGTTCTCCGGCAGGCTGAAATCTGCCGGGGAAATTCCCTCCCGGAGGGGGAAATGGACGCCATCGTCACCGTCATCGAGCTGGACATCATTGGGATCATCATCACCATCATCTCCATCATCATCACCGCCATCTCCACCGCTCCACCTCGTCACCGCTGTAACATCTAGGGTTGAATCTTGATTGTTTGATAGGGGAAACTCTCCCGGTATTGATTTCTACTTGTTATTGATGCTATTGAGTGAAACCATTGAACCAAGGTTTATGTTCAGATTGTTATTCATCATCATATCACCTCTGATTATGTTCCATATGATGTCTCATGAGTAGTTCGTTTAGTTCTTGAGGACATGGGTGAAGTCTAAATGTTAGTAGTGAATTATGTTGGGTAATATTCAATGGTTTGATATTTAAGTTGTGGTGTTATTCTTCTAGTGGTGTCATGTGAACGTCGACTACATGATACTTCACCTTTATGGGCCTAGGGGAATACATCTTGTATTCGTTTGCTAATTTTGGGGTTGCCGGAGTGACAAGAACTCCGAACCCCCGTTGGTATATCGATGCAGGAGGGATAGCAGGATCTCAGAGTTTAAGGATGTGGTTAGATTTATCTTAATTACTTTCTTGTAGTTGCGGATGCTTGCAAAGGGTATAATCACAAGTATGTATTAGTCCTAGGAAGGGCGGTGCATTAGCATAGGTTCACCCACACAACACTTATCAAAACAATGAAGATTAATCAGCTATATGAAGCGAAAGCACTAGACTAAATTCCCGTGTGTCCTCAAGAACGTTTGGTCATTATAAGTAAACAAACCGGCTTGTCCTTTGTGCTAAAAAGGATTGGGTCACTCGCTGCAATTATTTCTCTCGCATTTTACTTACTCGTACTTTATTTATCTGCTAAATCAAAACCCCCTGAATACTTGTCTGTGAGCATTTACAGTGAATCTTTCATCGAAACTTCTTGTCAACACCTTCTGCTCCTCGTTGGGTTCGACACTCTTATTTATCGAAAGTACTACGATACACCCCCTATACTTGTGGGTCATCAATCGTCTCACCACAGATAGCAACACGAGGCCTGCATGACAGAGTCAAAGAGAAGCTCGAGTCGAGGCCAGCGAAACCACGACCAAGCGGAAGGGAATAACCTCCACCGCAAGGCGGTAGTCAACCGGACGTCGCCACTATCGCACCGGTCTCAGTTAGGTCTGGACGAGCCCCGTGGGCCCGTGAAGCCCTAGTGGGGGAAAACTAGTCCCAAGAGAGTCCGGTCAAGCCCAGATCTGTCCCGTAAAGACCGATGCAGTGCTGCAACAAGCCGGCTACCGGAATCGCAACCCTAACCACGGCCACTTCACATCCACCTGCAGGTGAAACGGAGGAGGACAGAGCCCGCCGCACCCAACCTAGATTGGGCCCAAAGGGGCCTAGATCTGGACCGAATGGAATTGGCCGGCGCTGCCCTGCCGCCGCCTGTCACCGGCTGACCTACGCCGCCCTGCAACCCCACCGCGTCGCCGCATCGTCACCATCCGGCCGCTATTGAACCTCCGCCGCACGAGTCGCACCGCCGCCAGCACAGGGGGACCCCGTGTCGCCCGCCTCGAGTGCGGCTAAAGTTTTGTCCGCTGCCGCCGGCAACCAACCGGGCTTTGCCCGGCGGCTTGCGCCTATGGCGATGAGGGGAGGAGGGTGGGAGGGGGCCTGGAGGTGGACGGGAGTTGGGAATCACCCGCCTCCACCCGCGGGGGAGGGAGCGGGGCGAAGCATTTTTTTCTTCACTAGGACCTTTCGTAGCTAGGCTTCCATCCGCGCGCTGACTCCTCCAATATCTTCTAGCCCTGCTGGTACGTGTCCGTTGAAAATGTCGACCTGAGCCATCAGATCTTTCGTTGGAATGTCCGTATGCGAGGGGGTATTCAATTCGACACTTGTACAACTTGTTTTTTTAGGAGGGGGTGGGTGCGGTGTAAACGAATCAGATCGGATTTCACTCATACCATATACTTTACCACATATTTTTTCTTAGATTCAGATCAGAAATATTGACCGATTTCAGATTCAAATGCGGACACGACTTCGAAATTGGGTATCCTTATCCGCTGGACTCTTTAAAATCGAATATGGACAGCTTAAAATGGAGTCGGGACCGGTTTCGACGCAAAAAATTATCCTATCCACTTACACGCCTGCATACCCTACATACTTGTATTGTACATGCTCGCAGCTAGGGATGTAAACGGATCGGATCGGATCGGATATTGCTCTTATCATATCCTTTACCATATTTTTGTAACAGATTCGGATCGGAGCGGATAATGGTCGGATGCGGATTCGGATGCGGATTATATCGGATTACGGATATGGAGCGGATTCGGACCGGACTCGGATCGGAAGCGAATTATTAAGAAAATATACGCATAAAAATATAAAAGTATATTTTTTATGTAAAATACGTTTGTAATTATAGACTATAGTTAAATGTACACACGTATTCGTACAACAAAGCAAATTGCGTCCTAATAGCATACATATTTTGGCTGATGAACTAACTATATTGTCTAAATATTAAGGGTTGGGCTAATTTTCTCGGATTATCCTCTTTGTGAACCTCGGATAATCCGCAAAAAATGGCGGATAATCCATATCCGTCGGATAGTATCAATACCATATCCTCTACCGTATCCGCCGGATATCCTCTTGATCACTATCCGCATCCGTATCCATATCCGACGGATTTCTAAAAATGCATACCATATCCTCAAAAACGGATACGGATGCAGATTCGGAGCGGAAATTATCCGTACCATTTACATCCCTACTCGCAGCTTAGCCAGTCTGGCCGAGCAGGCTGATGAGCCGGTACCCGACATTAGTAATCAGCTTAGTGGGCCTAGCCCAGCAGGCCAGCCAGCCAAGCTATTGGTGTTACAAGTTGGTAGGTTAGGTCTCTCTCCTTCTTTTCATATACAAAGTGGTTTTATCTCCACAACAACAACAGTAGAAATAAAAAATAAGATGTCAAGATGTTTTATTTTAGTCATATGCTTTCTAGTTTGCTTTGATGTCCGAAATTAAGGAGGATGAAACTATAATTGTTGAAGAAAATGCTAAAAGGTATAGTTCCAAATTAAGTGACACAACTTTATCTAGATACATATTTATCTAAACACGTTTTTATATGTACATATATCCTTATCTGAACAAAGTAGCGTCAATTAATTTGGAACGAAGGAAATAATTTATCAATCTCCACGCAACATCCTAGATAAGATTGTCTTATTCAAGATGGCAGTTTTCCAGGTAGGGACGGGTTCCGGTGGGTAATTAGCCGCTAAGAACCAGGGATGGCGCAAATTTGCCCTGTAGGGATATCCGGTAGCTTAACGGGTTGACCCTGCATGTCAGTGTAATAAACCAACCAAACCCTACCCTCTCCGCACCCGCAAACCCACCTCACCGATTTCCTCACCCCCAGTCCCATGATCTAGATCTAGGCGCCATGGGCCCACAGCCATGAGTCGCACTGCTCGTCTCCTAACTCGGCTCCTCTCTCCCTCACCCCAAATCGTGGCTCAATATCACCTACTACTTCTTGTCCGGCATCGCCATCTCGCCACCCGTTCATGCTCCTTATCTAATACTTCACCTCGAGAACACAAGGCATGTGACAAAAGAAGGGGAGGAGCTCTCGCCATTGGCAAAGAGGAGCTCGTTCGCTTCGGCAAGGAGGAGCTCGTCGGCCTCAGAAAGATAAGCTCGTTCGCGGCCGCTTCGCCAAGGTGACTCATCGGTGTCGACGTCCCGTGGGGACCCAACGGTGGTGGATACCCACCCCCCCCCCCCCCCCAATTGGAGGCTGCATGGATCGTTTTCCCCCAACAACTTACTGGGGATTGACGGGGACATGGATTAGCGGGAGTCGGACGGGGATAGTGGAGCCATCCCTAGTCATCATGTCTCCATCGCTACCTTGACGTCTTATCAATTGTCATACTTGTGGTTTTGGCTCATAAGAGTATAAGTTTCAATTGCGAAAAAACACATTTCAAAATATCAAAATATTCTGGTGACATCTACATATTCTAGTTAAGTATGTAATGTTTCATGAAAGAAGACATTTTCTGCGACTTAAAAAAAGATGAGTTCCGATATTACAAAATGACTTTTTATAAGACTTATTTGTCATTTTTCCGACTAAAGTACATATTTATTTTCTTCACAAAATGTTTGAGGAAATGTAAAGACACGTATTGTCCTTCTGCATGCCCATAGTGAGACTTGTTGAGCAGCTTTGCGAGCCAGGCCTTTATCTTAGAAGACTAAGTATTGATCGATATCAAATCAGCCATCACCGCACGCGCGCCCACGCAACGGCAAATCCCATCGCACGAACGAACTAACTATGCTTAGCTAGCTATCAGCACACTGCACACCGGCTGTCACTGGTTAGCGTCACGGTCTGTCCTGTGAGTCTAATCAAGCCGTGAATCAAGGAATCAGGACTCACCTTGTGTTGGCACTGTCACCGGGACATCAACCACGTGTGTAAGCTTAATTAAGCACCCACCGACAGCTTCAAACTTGAACTCGTTCGTCGTCGTCGCAAGCCGAAATCCGAGCCGAAACTTCTCTCCTGCCCTCGTCGTTTCACGCCTTGCCGCCGCGCCACCCAGCAGGCGCGCCAATTCTGATTTCGTTATTCCTCTTGGCGTCGACCAAACCAGTGGAGCCTTCTTCGCCGACAAAGAACTTCACGGCCTCCTCCTGACTTCCTGCTGCTGGGTGCCCACGCTCTCACAATAAACAACAGGAGAGATCGGGAGGAAATTGCATAGCATGCCGAACGTAAGGTGAATCTACATTATGGATAAGTAGCACACTAGGGCTATAAGTAGCCATGCCCCCTAACCCTACTCCCCCCCCCCACTCCATGCGGCGCCGCCACGCGGCGGCAGGGCGTCCCCGCCCCGTCCCCTCGCTCTCCTCGAAAACCCCTCCTCCCAGCACCGCCGGCAGCACTCCCCGAAAAGTTTGGGTGGCGACGATGGTTTTCCTCATCAGTGGCCTAATATGATGCGGCGGCGCCCCTAAGACAGGTCGACATGGCTGGCGGCGGTGGGTGGCGAGGTGGTGGGTTGCGGCCAAGCCCGATCTGGTCTCGGATGGGCCACGGTTCGCACACTACTTCTTCTTTGCTTCGATGCCATTTGATGGTGCTTGTGAGCTTCACTACATAGTTTGAGGAAGTCGGGGGCTCTGCCCCGACATGGGGGTGGTGGATTCCTTCTCCGGTGAAGGCGGTCCGCCGGATGGTCTTGACAACGAGTCGGGGAGGCGCAAATGCCAGTGAAAATCGAGTCCGACTCCAGTCACGGTAGGCAATGGGAGCGTTTACGCGCTGTTACCTTGTTGAAGGCATCGCCATTGCAGACTGTGTCAAATCACTTGTGCTGCTCCGGGGAAAACCCGGGATCTGGGTATCTCAGATTGGACAATGGCGGCCGATACGTCTCAAACATATCTATAATTTTTGATGCTCCATGCTTGTTTTACACCAATTCATATGTGTTTTGTTTACACTTCGTTGCACTTTTACATGATTTCCGGCACTAACCTATTAACAAGATGCCACAGTGCCAGTTCCCTGTTTTCTGCTGTTTTTGTATATCAGAAAAGTTGTACAGGAAATATTCTCGGAATTGGACGAAACCGTCAATATTTTACCGAAACGAAGACGAAATCCGGATGGGGGACGAAGAGGCGCACCAGGGCGCCCACACCTGCCCTTGGTGCGGCCAAGCCTGGGCCCACACCAAGGCATGGTGTGGGCCCCAGGCGCCCCACCGACCTGAATCCTCCGCCTATTCATACATTTTCTCGAGAAAACCCTAGATACCCGAGCCTCCATCTACGAAAAGTTACATCGCGGCCGCCATCGCCGAACCCATCTCGGGGGGTTCTGAAGCTCTTCCCAGCAGCCTGCTGGAGTGGGAAATCATCGCCGGAGGCATCTACATCGCCATGTCCGCCTCAGAAGTGATGTGTGAGTAATTCATCCCTGGACCATGGAACTATAGCAGTAACTAGATGGTTGTCTGATACGTCTCCGACGTATCGATAATTTCTTATGTTCCATGCCACATTATTGATGTTATCTACATGTTTTATGCACACTTTATGTCATATTCGTGCATTTTCTGGAACTAACCTATTAACAAGATGCCGAAGTGCCGCTTGCTCGTTTTCTCGCTGTTTTTGGTTTCAGAAATCCTAGTAAGGAAATATTCTCGGAATTGGACGAAATCAAAGCCCGGGGCCTATTTTCTCACGAAGCTTCCGAAGTCCGAAGGAGAGACGAAGAGGGGCCACGGAGGGGCCACACCCTAGGCGGCGCGGCCCCCCTTGGCCGCGCGGCCCCGTGGTGTGGGGCCCCCGTGCCGCCTTTTGACCTGCCCTTTCGCCTATAAAAAGTCTCCGTGACGAAAACCCCGCACCGAGAACCACGATATGGAAAACCTTCCGGAGACGCCGCCACCGCCGATCCCATCTCGGGGGATCCAGGAGATCGCCTCCGGCACCCTCGCCGGAGAGGGGAATCATCTCCCGGAGGACTCTACGCCGCCATGGTCGCCTCCGGTGTGATGTGTGAGTAGTCTACCCCTGGACTATGGGTCCATAGCAGTAGCTAGATGGTTGTCTTCTCCCCATTGTGCTATCATTGTCGGATCTTGTGAGCTGCCTAACATGATCAAGATCATCTATCCGTAATTCTATATGTTGCGTTTGTTGGGATCCGATGAATAGAGAATACTTGTTATGTTGATTATCAAAGCTATGCTTATGTGTTGTTTATGATCTTGCATGCTCTCCGTTATTAGTAGATGCTCTGGCCAAGTTGATGCTAGTAACTCCAAGAGGGAGTATTTATGCTCGATAGTGGGTTCATGCCTCTCGTGAATCTGGAGGAGTGACAAGAACCACTAAGGTTATGGATGTGCTGTTGCCACTAGGGATAAAACATTAGTGCTATGTTCAATGATGTAGTCACTAGTTACATTACGCGCAATACTTAATGCAATTGTCTCGTTGTTAGCAACTTAATACCGGAGGGGGTTCGGATGATAACCCGAAGGTGGACTTTTTAGGCATAGATGCGATCGGATGACGGTCTATGTACTTTGTCGTAATGCCCAATTAAATCTCACTATACTCATCATGATATGTATGTGCATGGTCATGCTCTCTTTATTTGTCAATTGCCCAACTGTAATTTGTTCACCCAACATGCTGTTCGTCTTATGGGAGAGACACCTCTAGTGAACTGTGGACCCCGGTCCAATTCTCTTTACTGAAATACAATCTACTGCAATACTCGTTCTACTGTTTTCTGCAAACAATCATCTTCCACACAATACGGTTAATCCTTTGTTACAGCAAGCCGGTGAGATTGACAACCTCACTGTTTCATTGGGGCAAAGTACTTTGGTTGTGTTGTGCAGGTTCCACGTTGGCGCCGGAATCTCTGGTGTTGCGCCGCACTACATCCCGCCGCCATCAACCTTCAACGTGCTTCTTGGCTCCTCCTGGTTCGATAAACCTTGGTTTCTTTCCGAGGGAAAACTTGCTGCTGTGCGCATCATACCTTCCTCTTGGGGTTGCCCAACGAACGTGTGAAATACACGCCATCAAGCATATTTTCCGGCGCAGCTTGCCGGGGAGATCAAGACACGCTGCAAGGGGAGTCTCCACTTCTCAATCTCTTTACTTTGTTTTTGTCTTGCTTAGTTTTATTTACTACTTTGTTTGCTGCACTAAATCAAAATACAAAAAAATTAGTTGCTAGTTTTACTTTACTTGCTATCTTGTTTGCTATATCAAAAACACACAAAAAATTAGTTTACTTGCATTTACTTTATCTAGTTTGCTTTATTTACTGTTGCTAAAATGGCCAACGCTGAAAACACTAAGTTGTGTGACTTCACAACCACAAATAATAATGATTTCTTATGCACACCTATTGCTCCACCTGCTACTACAGCAGAATTCTTTGAAATTAAACCCGCTTTACTCGAATCTTGTTATGCGAGAGCAATTTTCTCGGTGTTAGTTCCGATGATGCTCGCTGCCCATCTTAATAATTTTGTTGAACTATGTGAAATGCAAAAATATAAAGATGTAGATGGTGATATTATTAAACTAAAATTGTTCCCTTTCTCATTAAGAGGAAGAGCTAAAGATTGGTTGCTATCTCTGCCTAAGAATAGTATCGATTCATGGACTAAATGTAAGGATGCTTTTATTGGTAGACATTATCCCCCTGCTAAAATTATATCTTTGAGGAGTAGCATAATGAATTTTAAACAATTAGATACTGAACATGTTGCTCAAGCTTGGGAAAGAATGAAATCTCTGGTTAAAAATTGCCCAACCCATGGATCGACTACTTGGATGATCATCCAAACCTTCTATGCAGGACTAAATTTTTCTTCGCGGAATTTATTGGATTCAGCTGCTGGAGGTACCTTTATGTCCATCACTCTTGGTGAAGCAACAAAGCTTCTTGATAATATGATGATCAACTACTCCGAATGGCACACGGAAAGAGCTCCACAAGGTAAGAAGGTAAATTCTGTCGAAGAAACCTCTTCCTTGAGTGATAAGATTGATGCTATTATGTCTATGCTTGTGAATGATAGGACTAATATTTATCCTAATAATGTTCCGTTAGCTTCATTGGTTGCACAAGAAGAACATGTTGATGTAAACTTCATTAAAAATAATAATTTCAACAACAATGCTTACCGGAACAATTCTAGTAACAACTATAGGCCATATCCTTATAATAATGGCAACGGCTATGGTAATTCTTATGAGAATTCTTACAACAATAATAGGAGTTCACCCCCTGGACTTGAAGCCATGCTTAAGGAATTTATTAGTACACAAACTGCTTTTAACAAATCTGTTGAAGAAAAGCTTGGAAAAATCGATATACTTGCTTCTAAAGTTGATAGTCTTGCTGCTGATGTTGATCTTTTGAAATCGAAAGTTATGACTAATGAGAATCATCATAATAAAATTACTACTACAGCAAATGCCATTCAAGTTAGAATTAATGAGAATATAAGATTAATGGCTGAACTGCGTGCTAGGTGGGATAGAGAAGAAAACGAAAAACTAGTTAAAGAGAAGAATATAGCTAAAGTTTGGACTATTACCACCACTAGTAATGCTAATGCTACACATGTTGCTGCACCTCCTACTCATACTAATAAAAGAATTGGTGTTAGCAATGTTTCCACTTCGAATGCAAAGCGCGAAAAACTGCTCGAAACTGCTAAAACTGCTGAAACCGCTTGTGATAAAGCTCGCTGAAATTTTTTCCAACATTGGGGATGATGATCCCATTGCTTTAGATTATAATGGTTTGAATTTTGATGATTGCCACATCTCTGAAGTTATAAAGTTCTTGCAAAAACTTGCTAAAAGTCCTAATGCTAGTGCTATAAATTTGGCTTTCACGCATCATATTACAAATGCTCTCATAAAAGCTAGAGAAGAGAAACTAGAGCGTGAAGCCTCTATTCCTAAAAAGTTAGAGGATGGTTGGGAGCCCATCATTAAGATGAAGATTAAAGATTTTGATTGTAATGCTTTATGTGATCTTGGTGCAAGTATCTCTGTTATGCCTAAGAAAATTTATAATATGCTTGACTTGCCACCGCTGAAAAATTGTTATTTGGATGTTAATCTTGCTGATCATTCTACAAAGAAACCTTTGGGTAAAGTTGATAATGTTCGCATTACCATTAACAATAACCTGGTTCCCGTTGATTTTGTTGTCTTGGATATTGAATACAATGCATCTTGCCCCGTTATATTGGGAAGACCTTTTCTTCGAACTCGTTGGTGCTATCATTGATATGAAGGAAGGTAATATAAAATATCAATTTCCTCTCAAGAAAGGTATGGAACACTTCCCTAGAAAGAGAATGAAGGTACCTTTTGATTCTATCATGAGAACAAATTATGATGTTGACACTTCATCTCTTGATAATACTTGATACACACTTTACGCGCCTAGCTGAAAGGCGTTAAAGAAAAGCGCTTATGGGAGACAACCCATGTTTTTACCTACAGTACTTTGTTTTTATTTTGTGTCTTGGAAGTTGTTTACTACTGTAGCAACCTCTCCTTATCTTAGTTTTGTGTTTTGTTGTGCCAAGTTAAGCCGTTGATAGAAAAGTAAGTACTAGATTTGGATTACTGCACAGTTCCAGATTTCTTTGCTGTCACGAATCTGGGTCCACCTCCCTGTAGGTAACTCAGAAAATTAAGCCAATTTACGTGCATGATTCTCAGATATGTACGCAACTTTCATTCAATTTGAGCATTTTCATTTGAGCAAGTCTGGTGCTATTTTAAAATTCGTCAATACGAACTGTTCTGTTTTGACAGATTCTGCCTTTTATTTCGCATTGCCTCTTTCGCTATGTTGGATGAATTTCTTTGATCCACTAATGTCCAGTAGCATTATGCAATGTCCAGAAGTGTTAAGAATGATTGTGTCACCTCTGAATATGTCAACTTATAATGTGCACTAACCCTCTAATGAGTTGTTTCGAGTTTGGTGTGGAGGAAGTTTTCAAGGATCAAGAGAGGAGTATGATGCAACATGATCAAGGAGAGTGAAAGCTCTAAGCTTGGGGATGCACCCGGTGGTTCACCCCTGCATATATCAAGAAGACTCAAGCGTCTAAGCTTGGGGATGCCCAAGGCATCCCCTTCTTCATCGACAACATTATCAGGTTCCTCCCCTGAAACTATATTTTTATTCCATCACATCTTATGTGCTTTTTCTTGGAGCGTCGGTTTGTTTTGTTTTTTTTGTTTTGTTTGAATAAAATGGATCCTAGCATTCACTTTATGGGAGAGAGACACGCTCCGCTGTAGCATATGGACAAGTATGTCCTTGGTTTCTACTCATAGTATTCATGGCGAAGTTTCTCCTTCGTTAAATTGTTATATGGTTGGAATTGGAAAATGATACATGTAGTAATTGCTATAAATGTCTTGGGTAATGTGATACTTGGCAATTGTTGTGCTCATGATTAAGCTCTTGCATCATATGCTTTGCACCCATTAATGAAGAAATACATAGAGCATGCTAAAATTTGGTTTGCATATTTGGTTTCTCTAAGGTCTAGATAATTTCTAGTATTGAGTTTGAACAACAAGGAAGACGGTGTAGAGTCTTATAATGTTTTCAATATGTCTTTTATGTGAGTTTTGCTGCACCGGTTCATCCTTGTGTTTGTTTCAAATAAGCCTTGCTAGCCTAAACCTTGTATCGAGAGGGAATACTTCTCATGCATCCAAAATACTTGAGCCAACCACTATGCCATTTGTGTCCACCATACCTACCTACTACATGGTATTTTCCGCCATTCCAAAGTAAATTGCTTGAGTGCTACCTTTAAAATTCCATCATTCACCTTTGCAATATATAGCTCATGGGACAAATAGCTTTAAACTATTGTGGTATTGAATATGTAATTATGCACTTTATCTCTTATTAAGTTGCTTGTTGTGCGATAACCATGTTTACTCGGGGACGCCATCAACTACTCTTTGTTGAATTTCATGTGAGTTGCTATGCATGTTCGTCTTGTACTGAAGTAAGAGAGATCTACCACCATAGGGTTAAGCATGCATATGTTAGAGAAGAACATTGGGCCGCTAACTAAAGCCATGTTCCATGGTGGAAGTTTCAGTTTTGGACAACAATCCTCAAATCTCAAATGAGAAAATTATTAATTGTTGTTATATGCTTATGCATAAAAGAGGAGTCCATTATCTCGTTGTCTATGTTGTCCCGGTATGGATGTCTAAGTTGAAGAATAATCAATAGCGAGAAATCCAATGCGAGCTTTCTCCTTAGACCTTTGTACGAGGCGGCATAGAGGTACCCCTTTGTGACACTTGGTAAAAACAATGCATTGTGATGATCCGGTAGTCCAAGCTAATTAGGACAAGGTGCGGGCACTATTAGTATACTATGCATGAGGCTTGCAACTTGTAAGATATAATTTACATGATACATATGCTTTATTACTACCGTTGACAAAATTGTTTCATGTTTTCAAAATCAAAGCTCTAGCACAAATATAGCAATCGATGCTTTTCCTCTATGGAGGACCATTCTTTTACTTTCAATGTTGAGTCAGTTCACCTATTTCTCTCCACCTCAAGAAGCAAACACTTGTGTGAACTATGCATTGATTCCTACATACTTGCTTATTGCACTTATTATATTACTCTATGTTGACAATATCCATGAGATATACATGTTACAAGTTGAAAGCAACCGCTGAAACTTAATCTTCTTTTGTGTTGCTTCAATACCTTTACTTTGAATTATTGCTTTATGAGTTAACTCTTATGCAAGACTTATTGATGCTTGTCTTGAAGTGCTATTCATGAAAAGTCTTTGCTATATGATTCACTTGTTTACTCATGTCATATACATTGTTTTGATCGCTGCATTCACTACATATGCTTTACAAATAGTATGATCAAGATTATGATGGCATGTCACTCCGCGAAATTATCCGTGTTATCGTTTTACCTGCTCGGGACGAAGCGTAACTAAGCTTGGGGATGCTGATACGTCTCCGACGTATCGATAATTTCTTATGTTCCATGCCACATTATTGATGTTATCTACATGTTTTATGCACACTTTATGTCATATTCGTGCATTTTCCGGAACTAACCTATTAACAAGATGCCGAAGTGCCGATTCTGTTGTTCTGCTGTTTTTGGTTTCGTAAATCCTAGTAAGGAAATATTCTCGGAATTGGACGAAATCAAAGCCCAGGGGCCTATTTTCTCACGAAGCTTCCGGAAGTCCGAAGGAGAGACGAAGAGGGGCCACGGAGGGGCCACACCCTAGGCGGCGCGGCCCCCCCCTTGGCCGCGCGGCCCTGTGGTGTGGGGCCCCCGTGCCGCCTTTTGACCTGCCCTTTCGCCTATAAAAAGTCTCCGTGACGAAAACCCCAGTACCGAGAACCACGATATGGAAAACCTTCCAGAGACGCCGCCACCGCCGATCCCATCTCGGGGGATCCAGGAGATCGCCTCCGGCACCCTGCCGGAGAGGGGAATCATCTCCCGGAGGACTCTACGCCGCCATGGTCGCCTCCGGTGTGATGTGTGAGTAGTCTACCCCTGGACTATGGGTCCATAGCAGTAGCTAGATGGTTGTCTTCTCCCCATTGTGCTATCATTGTCGGATCTTGTGAGCTGCCTAACATGATCAAGATCATCTATCCGTAATTCTATATGTTGCGTTTGTTGGGATCCGATGAATAGAGAATACTTGTTATGTTGATTATCAAAGCTATGCTTATGTGTTGTTTATGATCTTGCATGCTCTCCGTTATTAG
Source organism: Lolium rigidum (assembly GCF_022539505.1). Taxonomy (NCBI): domain Eukaryota; kingdom Viridiplantae; phylum Streptophyta; class Magnoliopsida; order Poales; family Poaceae; genus Lolium; species Lolium rigidum. The sequence continues at coordinate 149,653,247 of NC_061509.1, forward strand.
TAGATGCTCGGCCAAGTTGATGCTAGTAACTCCAAGAGGGAGTATTTATGCTCGATAGTGGGTTCATGCCTCCGTGAATCTGGAGGAGTGACAAGAACCACTAAGGTTATGGATGTGCTTGTTGCCACTAGGGATAAAACATTAGTGCTATGTTCAATGATGTAGTCACTAGTTACATTACGCGCAATACTTAATGCAATTGTCTCGTTGTTAGCAACTTAATACCGGAGGGGTTCGGATGATAACTCTGAAGGTGGACTTTTTAGGCATAGATGCGATCGGATGACGGTCTATGTACTTTGTCGTAATGCCCAATTAAATCTCACTATACTCATCATGATATGTATGTGCATGGTCATGCTCTCTTTATTTGTCAATTGCCCAACTCGTAATTTGTTCACCCAACATGCTGTTCGTCTTATGGGAGAGACACCTCTAGTGAACTGTGGACCCCGGTCCAATTCTCTTTACTCGAAATACAATCTACCGCAATACTCGTTCTACTCGTTTTCTCGCAAACAATCATCTTCCACACAATACGGTTAATCCTTTGTTACAGCAAGCCGGTGAGATTGACAACCTCACTCGTTTCGTTGGGGCAAAGTACTTTGGTTGTGTTGTGCGGGTTCCACGTTGGCGCCGGAATCTCCGGTGTTGCGCCGCACTACATCCCGCCGCCATCAACCTTCAACGTGCTTCTTGGCTCCTCCTGGTTCGATAAACCTTGGTTTCTTTCTGAGGGAAAACTTGCTGCTGTGCGCATCATACCTTCCTCTTGGGGTTGCCCAACGAACGTGTGAAATACACGCCATCATTGTCTTCTCCACTTTGTGCTTCATGTATCAATCTTGTGAGCTGCCCTACATGATCAAGATCATCTTTATATAATATTATATGTTTGGTTTGCTGGGATCCGATGAATGTTGAATACTATGTTGAGATTGATTATATATTCATGTCATATGTTATTTGTGATCTTGCATGCTCTCCGTTGCTAGTAGAAACTCTCGCCAAGTGAACACTTGTGACTCCAAGAGGGGATATTTATGCTCCATAGTATGCCTCTAGTTTCCTGGGAGAGTGACTTTATAACTTCTAAGGTTGTAGATGTGATGTTGCTACTAGGAAGAAAACAACAATGTTTTATCCAACGGTAATTCTATTGTTTACTTTACACATATTGCTTAATGCGATAGTCTGTTACTTGCAACTTTATACTGGAAGGGTGCGGACGCTAACCTGAAGGTGGATTATTAGTCATGTAAGCAGTTGAATTACGGTCTATGTATTATGTTGTAATGCCCAATACCAAATATCATAGTAATCATCTTTTCATGTATGGTCGATATTCTGTCAATTGCCTAGCTGTAATTTGTTCACCCAACATGCTATTTCTTTATGGAGAGACACCTCTAGTGAACTGTGGACCCCGGTCCTTCTTCCTTTACTGATAAATTCAACTGCAATCATGTTCTGTTTACTTTCTGCAAACATCTCCTTCCATTTGATACATCTAATCCTTTGTGTTCAGCAAACCGATGAGATTGATAACCCCACTGTAAGTTAGGGCATAGTACTTTGGTTGTGTTGTGTGCAGGTTCCACGTTGTTGCTGACGCTGGTAGTGCATCCTGCCACTAGTCAGCCAGCAACACCTTCAGAAGTCACGCCTTTCTCCTACTGGTCGATTAAAGCTTGGTTTCGTACTGAGTGAAAACTTGCGGTTGTGCTCATCACACCTTCCTCTTGGGGTTTCCCATCCGCTTCCATAACAACTGCCAACAAGATTGTCTGGCGCCATCACCGGAGCACCATCAAGATTTTCTGGCGCCGTTGCCGGGGAGAAAGAGGATTTCTGCAAGCGAAGTCTCTCATCTCCAATCTTTTTTACTTTGTTATAGTTTACTTAGTTTACTTTATTTGGTTTTGTTTGCTTTATTATATCAAATACACACAAAAAATTAGTTTACTTTTATAGTTGTCTTTATATCTAAAACACACAAAAAATAGTTTCTATTATAGTTGTTAGTTCTGTTGCTTAATTTTAATTTTGCTAGAATGAGTATTCCTGAAGTTGAGTTTCGTTCCTTTAAGCAACAAGGGGGACAAAGTTTGAAAGATGCTTGATACAGAATAAGTAATGCTCATCATAGATGTACTAAAAAACATTCTACCATGATCCTCCTTCGAAATTTTTATGACGATTTATCTAGTTGGAATAGATATATTTTGGATACTCTCACTGAGGGGTAATTTTCTGGGTGCTCCCGCTTTGAAAGCCTGAAATTTAATTGAAATCTTGGTTGCTAAAACTGAGAACACTTTGGAGGATGTTATAGAAAGACTAAGCTCCCTAGAGAAAAGTTCGCTAAATTGCCTTGGTAATGCTAGCCAAATTAATGAATCCATAGAAAGTATCAATAAAAGAGTCACTATTTTAGAAGCTAGCAATACCCATGATAATATAAATCTTAGGATTGGTAAGCTAGAGGCGGCTATGAAAACTTTAAGTTCAACTTTTTCTTCTCTTGGGTTTAATAAGGAGAAACCGTTTGTGGGAAAAGAGCAAAAATTTATGTATGTTCCCAAGGCAGCTAAACCAAAACCCCACAATATGCTTAAAATCGATATTTTTTTAGTACAACTAAGAGTGACTTACATGTTGAATCATCTCCAGGGGTATGTAAAGTGCATATTTTAACAAGTTGTGTTTTAGAGGAAGTGATGGATCTTGATGCTTCTTCACTTGATAATACTTGATGCTCACATTTTTCCTACGCCTAGCTGAAAGGCATTAAAGAAAAGTGCTTATGGGAGACGACCCATATTTTATTTATTGTAATTTTATTTTTGTTGAGTCTTGGAAGTTATTACTACAGTAATGACCGCTCCTTATCATTTTTTGTGTGTCAAGAATAGCCTCTAATAGGAAGAAAGTAATGTTTGGGGAAGTTGCTGTCCTGAAAACTGATTCTGTGTTGTTATCATAAAAATAGCCAGGGCGTAATTTTGAGTTGTCATTTTTTATACATATGCCCCTTGTTATTATATAACTTTCGTTAGACCACTTTTCTATATAGGCCACACAGGATTTTCAAAAATTTCGATCTTCACCTGCTGTTCTGTTTTGACAGATTTCTGCACTATTTGCATTTGCCTCTTAAATCTCTTTCTTTTTGAGTTCTTTTGATCGAAGAGCCTTTTGAAAGGTTGTTAGAGTATCTTATTATTTAATAGATGTTTGATATATGTTAGTACTGAACTCAAGTGGATTTTTTTATTTTGATTGTACTAATGCTGCTAATGAAGAATTGCGCGAAGTTTTTGTATGAAGTAAGTTTTCAAGTGTAGGGAAAGAAGAATGATGTGATGAGATGAAGAATGGACAAAAGCTCAAGCTTGGGGATGCCACTGCACCCCAATACATATTCAAGAGGTACAAGCATCAAAGCTTGGGGATGCCAAGGCAAAGCAACAGGTCATCTCTCTATACGCTATATTTTTATTGCTTCATACGCTATGTGTTGTTCTTGGAGCATCTTTATTTTTGTTTTTTTTATTTTGTTTACTGTAGCATATGTTGGATCCCGGCACATTTGTTTTGGAGAAATACCCGCTCCTTTTTAATTGCATAGAGCGCTCTAGTTTTCGCTGTTATTGTTCTGCGAGTGTTCTAGTTTTCTGGTATTACGTTTTGCTCTTGTTCTTTCACTTGAATTTTGTTCAGAGCATATTAGTATTATTTATTTGTGTATGATTATCTCTCTAGTCCATAATGAATTTCATATATGAGAGTTATTTCAAATAAGTTTATTGGTGTTGGATATGAGTAAAATATTTCATAACTATAGCGATGCAAATGAAAGCTTGTCTAGACTGTGGCATAGACTTTGGCATGTCATGTTGAATGTTATTCTTATCATATTCTTAGTATTTATTGTTTTAGCATGACTTGTTTCAAATGGCCGAGAGTTCATAATGTGTCACTGAAAAGAATCAGGTGTTGTTTCTATCATAAAAGCATGATATTATGGTATTCTTCTTTGATGCTTTATTGGGTTAACTTGGCACATGCTTATAACATGTTATGACTATAACTAGTCAACTAAAGCTTCTATGATCATTTATTTTTTGATTTTTAATATCACTTTATGTTTTGATTGATAATGTTTTGTCGCTATGCATGATTATGGCCATTATTTCTCTCTTAGTTGGCCGCTTCCAGTCTTTTTGCTAGCCTTCACATGTACTGAGTATGAGCTCTACTCGTGCATCCAACCATCAAAAACCAAAGTTGCCAATTATGTCCACTATATCTACCTATATGTGGTATTTCACCGCCACTCCAAAGTAAATTCTTGTGTGCTACCTTTAAACCTTCAAAAATTACCACCGGTTTTGTGTAAATTATAGCTCATGGGAAAGTAGTCTAAAAACTATTGTGGTAAGTATTATGTCCTATGCATTTTTAGTTCTTATAAGTTGCTTGTTGTGTGATAACCATGCCATCATGGGGAACACCATCAATATGCCTTTGTTGAATATCATGTGAAATACTATGCATGCTCATCTTGTTTGAAGTAAGGGAGATTACCATGAGTTGAAAAGGTTGGAGTATGCATATTGTTAGAGAGTAACATTGGGCCGCCAACTAAAGCCATGTTCACATGGTAGAAGTTTCAGCTGGACAAAAGTCCAAATATCTGTTGTCCTTGCTTTCCCGGTATGGATATCCAAAAAGTTGAGATTCATCAAAATTGAGAAATCAAATGAGATTCATCTCCTAAGACCTTTGTACAGGAGGCAAGGAGGTACCCCTTTGTGACACTTGGTTAAAACATATGTATGTGATGAAAATCCATGGAAGTCCAAGCTAATTAAGACAAGGTGTGATCACTATTAGTATATTATGCATGAGGCAAGCAAACTCATAGGAAGTAATTATACATAAGCCGTACTATTTATCACTACCGTTGACATGAGTAGCACCTCTCAAAATAAATATTTTCAACACTCCTATTGCTTTCAAAATAAATAAAAAAGCTCTAGCACATGGGTAATCCTGCTTCCCTTTGCGAAAGGCCCTTTCTTTTACTTTCATGTTGAGTCTTCACCTTCTATTTTATGCACCGATTAAGAGGCGCTGAAGCCTAACGTACACATTCATTTCTTGCGTAATATAATGTCATTAAGATTAACCGACATTTGTTTCGCAAAAGAAGATATTAGCCGACATTTTTGTTGAGGCCTATGAAATTTTAGACCCTGCATACATATTTGTAAACCATCAGAGAACTAAAGCATTGGTCGCTAGTCCGAAGCGTAGTTATCAGCACACTGCACAGCGGCCCTCACTGATTAAGAGCTTAGCGCCACGGTTGGTTCCATCTTAATCAAGCCGTGAATCAAGGATTCCCGGCTGCCCTTGTCTTGGCAATGTCGCCGTGACATCAACCACGTGGAAACTTGATTGGCTCCCACCGACAGCATCAGAACTAGACTCGCTCGTCGTCGCAGCCGAAATCCGGGCGGAAACTTCTCTCCGGCCCTCGTGGTTTCACGCCTTGCCTGTCGCAGCAGGCGTGCTAATTCTTATTTTGTTTTTCCTCTTGGCGTCTACCAAACCGGAGGAGCCTTCTTCGCCGCCGACACAGAACCTCACGTCGTCCTGCTCACTTCCTTCCCGAAATAGGATATATCCTGCTTTATAAATAAAACCATAACGGTCAAACCATTTCAAAGTGTACAAGAAAAATCAAAAAAACTTGCTATTGAAGACATCGGAGTGAGACCGAGAAGATCGGAGCTCCACAATGGCACCAAAAAGAGGGTAACAACGCAAAACATCGCCGTCATCGAGCTCGTGACGATCAATGGTTTTCACCCGAAACCCGTACATAGAGAGTGTACCAACACCGGCGCCTCCAAGAGGGTTTGACACCCGCAGGTATCACCAACATTGGCGCCAAAGCGCCGAGCTTTATCCTGAACAAACCTTCATATAGCTCCCGAGATCTTGGATTGTCCGCTATCCCTGAGTCAGGCCTCCATAATGTGATCTGAGAGCTACCATCGCTAAATCGCCACCAACATCGTGATCCCCCGCCGCTCGCTCCCGAACAACCAAAGAGAGATATTTTAGTGGTTTAAAATTTTAGTTTCGAAAATATTTCAACCCATGCCAAAATCATTTTGGTTTTCATTTCGGCCAAAGGAGCGAAACATTCTCTCAAATTCATCACTATATTTAAAAAATTGACAACATTTTAAATATCTGTTGGATCCATATGCATTACTAAAACAATTAAACCAAAATATAATTGCTGCGGTCTCTACCGAAATCACTGAAAATTTCACAGAATGGTGGGTGCTGGTGCCCACGCACGATACAATGCTTCTTTCTCCAACAATAAACAACGGGAGATCGAGAGAGAAAAATACACACAGTACACCGTACGTATTGTGCATATCATGCACGATGGAATTATTTGGTTGACGCGGCTTGTGCATTATGATTCGTGGCTGGTGCTTTGGCTGTTGAAGGCTAAGTAAACAAAGATTGGAATACCGGTGGCAAGTAAAGCTGAGGTATCTTGGAATTGATTCCCAGACAGACACACGCGAGATAATATGGACGAAACTCGATCAAATATGGGTTACCCAAAATAACAATGCTTTGGTACTTAGTACTACTAGTAACTTCTGTTAGATGTATATATCTGCATATTGTAGTTTCCCCATATGTTAAGGGGCTTTCTGCATATGTGCACCTGTATATGTACTATATATTGTGGTCTTGGCCCCTGGTAATACAACAAGCATATTGCCCTAACATGGTATCAGAGCAAAACTGGCCTCAGTTAGGAATTATAAGACCTGCGCGTATACGTAAGTTATATATTTGATCAACGTAATACACGATATATATTACAAAATATATATCATTAAAATTCATATGTTCTACTTTTTAGTGATATAATTTTTGTGTGATACAAATCATGTTATATTGGTCAAATTTGCAATCTAGGATCCGCGTCGGCCTTGTAATCACTAACCAATGGAGTACGGATATGGCATCTGTTTCGAGTTAGTAAATACCTAAATAAAGGAGTTTAGTAGTAGTAGGTACTATTTCACATACACGCTCCATTCGAAAATAAGTGTCGCATATTTGTTTAAATTGCGAAAAAATGTTAATCTTGCAGTAAATTTTCTTGCAGCTTGTGTTCTCTGTAGGCGTGTCGGCCTTTTGTTAGCTTGACACTCAGATAGTCACATGGGTACATTCCGGCCTCTGAATGTGATCCAATGACATGTACAAGCAGTCAGGCCTAGGCCAAATGGATGCAGTGGGGTTTCCTCAACTACCAAGAATTCGAATTGTGAATTGTATGAATGATGAGATCTTATGGATGGATGTCCCTATCGGTAGTTGCTCTGCAATGGTTCACAAAATGAAAAAGGAGGAATTAAGTGCGCATATGCAGGTTCCTTGGTGCAGGATTCAGAACAATCGGTTTCTCTTAGTATCTTGTTCTCTAGACTGTATGCATTTGGCGTCAAATACATACAGGGTTCGTTGCGACAGCAGTGTTCAATTATGAAGCACAAGACATGATTATATACGCTCCCCTTTGCCAAGATAAATATGTGGGTCTCGTTGCTGGGGTCACATGGTACATGGGTCAAATTATTCAGCTCCCGATTATATAACGGCGCGAGTACTACAAAGTCGCAGGACACAGCAAGCCGAAGACATTCTGCTGGCTGGCAGAAGAATGAATGATCGAAATAATACGTTTGGTCGCTCCGATCCTCGCGTGCATGACAGGTAAAGCGTGGTGGTAGGAGTAAGGTGTGTATGATCAGCATTAGCGAGAGCTGAAAATGTGGTTATGACGCATGAGCCAACCATGGATGCATATGTGCATTTGAGAGAGGAGTAGATCGGAGATGGTCATGGGTCTTGACCCATTCTTAATTCCGGTTTATTCGTTATAACCAGTGGCAACCACCTCGTGGGATTTTATTTATTTGTTTTATCGGAATCATTCATGGCGTTGGAGGATATGATCACCTCCATTATGCAACGGTTGTCCTCCTTCATATGCGTTGATTAGCAACTAGCTAGTATTATGTTACTGCTATTATCTCCGTTCCGATAAATAAGAATACAAATTTTATTAAAAGTTAAATTTTACTAAGTTTGATCAAGTATAAATAAGAAAATATATCTACAACATGAAATATTTGTCTTACATATTTTTTTGTCTATGACATTGGTTTAGAGGATGTTGAGTTTGAACTAAATTTATACGCCTTACTCATTTAAATGGAATGAGTATGATACTTTGCGAATTTAGTTTAGATTTGTACTCCCTCCGTTCTTATATATAGGACCGCAGACTCACATTCTGGTGCCAAGAAAACATAGCCATCAAATAAATAATAAAATTAATTATGTGAGAGTGGTCTCGTTTTCCGGGCTAATAAATCATATTACATGTGATGCGTCTTTCTCTATGGTTGCAAGCAACTTTTGAATTAATAAAAACCTTTCTAGAGGTAGAAATCTAATCAATTTTGCATGTGTCAGGGTTTCGATTTCTGGTTGAAAATCCGTATGTAGATGGGGGGCTTGTGACCATGATTTGATGGGGTAACAACCTCACCCATCAACGAGTAAATAGGTTCAGGCTCCGGGAATAGATCGCCGATAACAATCTTACTTCATGGTGGTTGTATTTGTATTGATATGTCTTGTTTGCTGGGTGTCGACTTCCGGTTGGAAGTTGGCCGGTGCTTGTCTCTCCTCCCGGGCTAGAGATCAAGCTATGAAAGGTGGAAAGTGGAAAATGTCTCTCTACCTCGTTATGTTCGAGTGCGAGAGTGTGTTTTTGTTCTTGACTGAACTTTCGTCCGCCTGGGCTTGCTTGGCCTCGCCCTTGTGGGTATCGAGGCTTATTTATTCTACGGTGGGGCGGTTGCCCTACCCGTGGAGGGGGCAGAGCCATGTCTCCCACATCTCCCGTTGTAGTGGACGCTTCCAAACGTCATGCCCAGTCCTCCTTGCAGATCCGAAAAGGTCGGGCGAGACGAGTTGTCATGCGGCGTGAATTCGAAGGACCCAAATCGAATCGAGTTCCCCGAACTTGGTGACGAAGGGGCCGACGATACCACCAGCGATGATGATGAAGCTGCTGATAGCATGGCCGAAGGAGCCGATGCCGAGTCATGTGCCGACAAGTTTCCCACAGACAGCGCCAATTGTTGAGGGTGTTCTTCGGCAATGCCCACCTTGAGGGGCTTAGGGTTGATGGAATCCTGTAGGCTAACACGAGACATCTGATACCAAATAAACGAGGAGAGAGATTTACCCAGGTTCGGGGCCCTCGATGAGGTAAAACCCTTACTTCCTGCTTGTATGATCTTTATTATTGTGAATATCGGGTTACAATGAGGTAGCCGAAGGCTTTGACTAAGAAATCGACGAGAAGCTAGATTTGTGTATGACCTAACTCTCGACTTGCGGTGTCTATGGCTAGATTGATTGTGTCCCTCGGCAGCCCCTCTCCTAGCCCTTATATTGTGAGCCAGGTCTCGAGAGGTCTGATCGAATACGACTAGGTTACAAAGAGTGCTATGACTAAACTTTCCTTGTTCCTTCGTCCCCTTGCCTTGTTCTTCAAGAATCCTTTATGGGAACCGACATAGCGGCCCACCTTGGTTAGCAGATGATCTTCATGGGCCCCTGGCTGGGCCATAGGAGGTATCACAATATTAGTTACCCGAAGGATAATGCCCACATCAGTAGCCCCCGAGTGACTGGCCAAAGCATAGCTTCGGGTAGGGACTAAAAGTTATCTTCTGCCGAACGTCTACTGATCTTGAAAACTTCATTTTTATCGGGTGCACGACGAGCGCTCTCGATGGGATTAGCCCCCGAGTCTAGGCACGGGTGCTTGCAACCACGCGTAGACTCAAGTTGTACTACTCGAATGTTTCACATATGTCGATATTTTTTCTGAATCGTCATGGTCATCCGATAACTTTCATATATCGGGTCTTCAATATCTTCGAGTTAAACCATGCTTGTTGATAGTACGCAAGGGATGCCCAGTAACGTGCCCATCTTCAATCGATGCTGATTAACTGCTGAATAGCAAAACAACGCTACTCTACTCAGGATCAAGTCCCCGAGCATGATCTTAGTTCTTTGTAATTCCTTCGGGTCCATCATTTTGTCGGGTGCGCGACAAGCGCTCCCGTTGGGGGTAGCCCCCGGGTCTAGGCACGGGTGCTTGCAACCGCGCGTAGACTCAAGTTGCACCACTCGAATGTTGCAGTCTCCTTCGGATGCTTCCTTCAAATGTTTTGTTCGGATACTTGTTATTCCTTATGACATCATCAATGACATCACTGCTATGGTGGTTTGATTGGTAAGATGTGACTTTGTCAGGCCCACCCTACTTCTGCACAGTTAGTTTATGAAGTGACCAGTCCTTGCGATTTGACCAAACGCTTCCTCGATTTTCGCGCGTAGTGGAGGAAATGTTCCTTGGTAAGATAAATATAATGACACGTGGTGACCTAATTCCTGATCCCCTTTGTTCAACCTTTGCTTTATAACCGTGGGGGACGAGATTCATCTTTTCCATTCTCCCTTTCTCATAGCCTTTCTTCCTCGTTCACCCTTCTTCCTCAAAGATGCTGCTCCGCCGTCGTTAATCTTAGACTCTTTCCTAATTAATCTTTTACGACGATGGTGAAGAAGAGGAACCTCGCGCCTGCCGCTGACGTCACGACCAGCGGTGCTGCTGCCAAGGCCGCATCGGGAGCGTCGAGAACGGGCGCATATGAAGTTTCCGCTTCAGCCCCTACACCGTCTGCGCTGCCCGCTCCGGCGGCTTCGACCGCGGGACCCATGCCTGGCGATTGGCCTGCTTCTACAACAACCAGGTGCGACGAGAAAAAAGCTCGCAGCCTCGGTCTGATTTCAACCGATGACGGGAATGTCATCCTTCCAGGTTTGGGTTCACGCCCTAACCCTCCTGCCGGTTTTACTGTGATGTTCATATCCTTCTTGTTTCATGGGCTTTCTCTCCCTGCCCATTAGTTCCTCCTGCGTCTCCTTCATGTATACGAGATTCAACTTTGTCAACTGACTCATAATTCAATCCTTCATCTTGCCATTTTCATCACTCTATGTGAGGCCTTCCGGGGCATTGAGCCTCACTTTGGTTTATGGAAGAAAATCTTCTTCGTGAAACGCTATAACAATAGTAGTGGTTCCTTTGTCATTGGTGGAGTTGGGTTCGTTGTCCGCAAGGAAGTGAACTACTTCAACTTCCCAATGAGAGAATTTGTTCAAGGATGGAGGATGAAGTAGTTCTACAACAAAGATTCATCATTAGCCGAAATGCGTCTACCGAGATTTATCGATGTGTCCGAAGCAATGCCCAAAAGATCTTGGAAGAATATCTTGTCAAAGCCAATAGTCGACAAGTCATTCGATAGATTTATTTGAATCAAAGATTATGATGGCAAAACTATGATGGGTACTGAAATAGTAGCCATTTTCTTGAAACGTCGAGTCCAACCAGTCATGTCTAGAGCTCGCCCAATGTGGTTATATTCAGACCCTATGGACGAAACCAGAGTGAATGTCGCTGAATTGTCAGAGAAAGAATTACTAGATGAAGTTAGACGCCTGACTCATTTCTGCCAGGAAGATTCAATCCCTCTTCTATCTCCCCAAACGCCCTTCGATTCCGAACATCCACCGAGCGAGGTAACTTTTCTTATATTAATTGCTGAATTTGAGATGCATCCCTTTTTCCCTTTTCTTCTTTACCAAAACCTTCATTTTCTTCGACAGGTCTTATCAGCTCCTGAACATCTCCTGAATATATCGAGTGACAATTTCGAAGACAGAGATTCCTCCATCCCTGTAGAGCCCCGTGCTGGGGAAGGAGCAGACTTCGAGGATGAAGACAATGAACTTCCAAACCCTGAAGCTCTTTCTACATACCCTAGATCTTTTGCTGATGACATGAGTGATACGGCGGAGTCAAATCACGACGATGATGCTGATCATACCGTCTTTTCTGATGCAGCTCCGGAGAAGGCCAGCTTGCAACCTTCAAAAAGACTGTCTGGCGGCTTCGCATACGAGGATGATTTATTTGACTTGTAAGTTTCTTTCACTGCTCCAAGAATTTCTTCGCACTCTAGCATTTGTTTTGATTGATCTATATGCTTTCATCGATGAGGGCTTCGTTGAGCCTCCATTGAAGAAGGCTAAAGCGACCTCCAACAAGCCAGCGCCAGCAGCCTCGGAAGCTTTGGCTCCAGCGACAACCCCGGTAGCCCAACTTTCAACAGCTTCTTCCCTTTCTAAAGGGAAGGAGATTCCCTCGATAGCCGTCGCTGCAGCTTCTCCCCCTCCTTCAGGAAGACCTGTAAGTTTTCTTCGTTTTTCTCGATGAAGTCTTGTCTTCTAGCAGCCCCCGAGTCTTATGCCCGATTGACCATAGCTAATCGTAATCTTTTGACAAGGACACTATTGTTGTTTGATAGATGCTTTTCTTTCCTTTTTCTTTTATAGGATCTCCAAACGATTATCACAACTTTGGAAGCTTTTGCTTCTCAATTCACCTCGCTTGAGGCCGACAAGATTCTACTCGAAAAAGAAGTTGAGTCTACGTCTTCAAAGCTTGATAATGCAGTAAGGATAGATGCCGAAGCTCGCCAGAACGCAGATTCTCTCATGGAAGAGCTTAAGCAGCTGAAGAGTAAACTGAAGGATGAGGAAGCTTTGATGGCCGCATCCGAAGCTGAGAAGAACAACCTTCTTCATCAATCCACTTTGGCTCTGCTCACTAATCCTCATCGACTTGTCTCTTAAATTTTCCCTTCTTAGTTTTGTTGTTACCTTATATATTTCCATTTATTTTTTATGTAGAATCAGCTGATATTCCTTCTGATTCCTTGGATAAGCTTCCAGACAATTCTCCTGCTAATGTCCTATCAATGACTATCGAGTCCAGCAAGGTTGTTGAAGCTCTTCTTCGGAAGAACAAGGAAGTCTTGTCAAGGATGCATGCCATGAACTTCCCTAAGGCTAGCCAAGAGAAGACCCTGGAACAGCTAATGGATGCCTTCGCAGTCGACACCAAGGACAACATCGAGGTACTCAAACGCACCTCACATACCTATGGTGCTCTTCTCGCTTTCCAACTTATGATGGGATATGGCTTCAAAGCTGATATTGAACAAGTGACAAAATAATTGCGGAAGGAAAAGGATGGGCAATTTGTTGATTTGAGAATTCATAAATTATCAGCTCGCAAATGTGCACTGCAACTCCTTGCACTTGTTTCGGCAAACAAGTCTCATGCTGGTCCTAGCTTATCGACCCAGACTCAGGCTCCTTAAATTCTCTTGTCCGTTGAATTGTAATCTTCTTCGTTCGCTTTCAGACAATACCTTTAAAAGGTTACTTATTGTATTGAATCATGTACTGGCAATGTTGTTAGTACTTCTTTATCTTGATCACAACGTTCTTGAAGTTTTTGAATGTATGTTCCCGATGGGAGTAAAATCAATCTTGGAGCGACGTATAATTCTCTGTATAATAAATGATGCATTTTTGCAGGTGACTCATGTACCTTCTTTCGCTGGAAGTTCTTTGGATGGTGATGTTGAAAATGATCGGCTTCGGTAGATGCGGACGCACATCCATCAATTGGAACAAGATATGTGAATCCTCCATGGTATGGCTACCATTATAAAGAGGAAGAGTGAACTGGCCATTGAAGCAGAGCGCTATGCAATGACTGAATTACAGAAAGCAACATAAAGTTTGAACTGTGAGTTCTTGCAATTCCTTCCTTCGCTCTCCCCTCCTTTTTTTGTTTCTTTAATGCCATTAACAAAACCTTATGTTGTATCAACAATCTTCCTCGACAGTCATAGCCCTGAATTTATCTGAAGAAAACAACCGTGTGCATGAACACGTGGATGCTTTGATCAACTTGGCTCGTTTTGATGAAGTCTTCTGGAAGAATCAGTCGAAAGCAAGCTGCCACAGTTGCTAAATTTCAAGATCGGGTGCATCAAGTACACCGTTTTTTTGAAAAATGCTATAATGGACTGAGGATGATCTGGAAGACTATGTTCCCTTTGAATGAAGTTCCACCAACATTATTGACATTAATGTCCAAGTTCAACAATATCAAGAAAATCCAGAGTCACGTTCGTGCCCAACTTATTGCTGGAGCCGAAATTGCTTTTGCCCTTGTGCTTTCATGGCATCCTACTGCAAATTTGATGGCCATTGCAAATGCCGATGGAAATGTAGGACTTATTTTTGCTAAGGCAAAAATTCCTGCCGTTATTGCAATTGAAAGGTTGGAAGATGCTTCAAAGGTGGATGTTGAAGTAGAGAATCCAGCAGAACGTTCCTGAAAACATTTGAAGTTTTGTAATGATACTTATGCTGTCGATATTATTTCTGCACCCGATCATTCGGGTGTAGTATGTGTATGCTGTAAATATCGTATTTCATTATGCTTAGCAAAACACGACTTCTTCTTCAGGTGCCGTTGACACATTGATGTTTGTTTCGAGGGGCAATTCAATGCTCCTTGAGCATCGTTGATGCCGTTGTTTGTAAGTTTATCGGAGGCGAATCTTTCAGTGATCAGCTCTTTGTTGCAGGTTCACTGAACCCGTAGTAATGTGCAACTTCACTTCAACCGATGATGTATGTTTGTGCGGCAGTCCTTGAGTTAAATCGAAGGGACTGTGCCTGCCATCGACTCCATCGCTCGTTGGTACTTCTGTAGTTCAAAGTACCGGCATGGGCCTTGTTTGTAAGTATATAATTGTGTATCCTTGCTATTCATAGCACTCTCGTAATCTTGAGGCTCTGAGCAAAAGGATATGTGTATGTTAAAAGTTCTGCTTGTTTTGCCTTCTATTGCAGCACTCGTGTTTCAGAGGCTTTTTAGATGGTAATAGAGGGTGTAGTCTTGATGAACTTGTTCAGGTATCCGAAAGAAATGAAACTTGAATCTTTATTAGTAAGATAAACTAAAGATTATGGGGCTAGAAAGCCTTATTAAAAAATTGAAAAAACTGCTAAGACGAAAAAAGTAAAGGCGCATAGCGCTGCTAGTCTTGCTTTTAAACAAGAGGAGTATTCTTCTTATCTTGAGTCTTGTCTAAAGGGCCGGTGACTTTAGAGATGCCGATGGTTTCATCAGAAGTGCTGGCAGTAAGCGCCAAAGCATTAATATCTTCGGTTGAGGCTTTGTCATCCATCTTTGAGGGTCCAACCACTGATACCCCTAATGTAGTGTCATTTGGTTTTTTTCGACTTCTTGACCTTGTCGTCTTCCCCTAATGTAGTGTCATTTGGTTTTTTTCGACTTCTTGACCTTGTCATCTTCATGAGAGGTCAATTGCTTGGACGGGTAGTCGATAACTTCCTGTTTCATTACAAATTTTGCAGCAATCCTTTGAAACTCGCGATCACAATTATCTGAACGAGAGAAACTTCCATGTACTGTGATGTTTGTTCCATTGTTGCCTGGCATCTTGAGCTGGAGATACGCATAATGTGGCACAGACATAAACTTGGCGTATGCTGGTCTACCAAGTATAGCATGGTACTGCGATTCCCAATTGACTACTTCAAACTCGATCCTTTCTTTCCTGAAATTATCGGGTTTACCAAAGACAACATTCAGAGAGGCCTTGCCGAGAGAATATGCCGGTAAAGTAGGAAGGATGCCGTGAAAACATGTATCAGAGTCTTCTAGCATCTTCATGGTAATCCCCATGTTCTTGGTTGTGTTAGCGAACAGCAAGTTCAATCCGCTTCCACCATCCATAAACACTTTGCTCATACTAAATCCTCCTATTTGAGCCTCGACTACTAAGGCAGCATGACCTGGCTTTGGGATGGTCATCGGGTGATCTGCTCTGGATGCTCTGTGATGACCAATCGACATATTCTGGGATATTTGCCATCGTGCTTTCTGCGAGGTTGATTTCGTATGTAAGTTTCGTCATCTCTCTTCTTGAAACACCAGTTCTGTGAATCATACTGATCTATCCTCTTGGTGGAGGAAAAGACTCATTGGGGTTATGAGACCGTACTTGCTGAACTTGGTGCTGAGGTGGTGGTGGTGGTGGTGGATTTGACTGCTGCGTCCCCTGAATGAATTTCTGCATCTCGATGAACTGTCGACAATCTCTGAGCAGATGACTCGACTTCTTCTTGTCATCCTTGGAGTCGATATATGAATGTAGTGTAGGGATTCGTAGCATAGAAAACAAAAAAATTCCTACCGCGAGAACGCAGTCCAAGCCAAGATGCAATCTAGAAGACGGTAGCAACGAGGGGATGAACGAGACTAACCCTTGAAGATTTCCAAAGCCTACGAGATTAGATCTCGTTGTTGCAGAAGATGATCACTTGCCGTTTTCAAAAGCGCGTAGAAGATCTTGACGGTGCCACAATCGGGCAGCACCTCTGTACTCGGTCACACATTCGGTGTTGATGAAGACGACGTCCTTCTCCCCGTTCTAGCGGGCAGCGGAAGTAGTAGATCCTCCTTGAATCCCGGCAACACGACGGCGTGGTGGCGGTGTTGATGGAGATCTCCGGCAGAGCTTCGCTAAGCGTTTGCGGGACAGGTAGAGGAGGAGGGGCGGGTAGGGTTTGGGAGAGGGGGTGGCCGGCCACTATGGGGTGCGGCCAAGGCTATGGCTTGAGGTGGTCGGCCCCCTCCCCTTGTCCCTCATTATATAGGTGGAACCCCCAAGTGTTGGACTACAAGTCTTCGAATAAGACCCAAACCCAAAACCTTCCATGTGTAGGGAAACCTACCCAAGGTGGGATTCCCACTTGAGGTGGGATTCCCACCTTTCCATGAGGGGGTGTGGCCGGCCACCTTAGGTGGACTCCACCCCCTAGGGCTGGCCGGCCAAGCTTGGTGGAGTCCCTCCGGGACTCCGCCTTCCAAAGTGATTTCTTCCGGACTTTTCTAGAACCTTATAGAACATTCCATAAATGCACTGGATCATTTTCAAACTTATAAAATGACTTTCTATATATGAATCTTATTCTCCGGAACTCCTCGTGATGTCCTGGATCCCATCCGAGACTCCGAACAAAACTTCGAACTCCATTCCATATTCAATATCTACTAATACGACATCAAACCTTAAGTGTGTCACCCTACGGTTTGCGAACTATGTAGACATGGTTGAGACTTCTCTCCGACCAATAACCAATAGCGGGATCTAGAGATCCATAATGGCTCCCACATATTCAACGATGAATTAGTGATCGAATGAACCATTCACATACGATACCGATTCCCTTTGTCACGCGATATTTTACTTGTCCGAGGTTTGATCATCGGTATCTTTATACCTTGTTCAACCTCGTCTCCTGACAAGTACTCTTTACTCGTACTGTGGTATGTGGTCTCTTATGAACCATTCATATGCTTGCAATCTATTATAGACAACATTCCACCGAGAGGGCCCAGAGTATATCTATCCGTCATCGGGATGGACAAATCCCACTGTTGATCCATATGCCTCAACTCATACTTTCCGGATACTTAGTCCCACCTATATAACCACCCATTTACGCAGTGGCGTTTGATGTAATCAAATTACCTTTCCGGTATAAGTGATTTACATGATCTCATGGTTGTAAGGACTAGGTAACTATGTATCGAAAGCTTATAGCAAATAACTTAATGACGTGATCTTATGCTACGCTTAATTGGGTGTGTCCATTACATCATTCATATAATGACATAACCTTGTTATTAATAACATCCAATGTTCATGATCATGAAACTATGATCATCTATTAATCAACAAGCTAGTTTATACAAGAGGCTTACTAGGAACTCATTGTTGTTTACATAACACACATGTATCAATGTTTCGGTTAATACAATTATAGCATGGTATATAAACATTTATCATAAACACAAAGATATATAATAACCACTTTTATTATTGCCTCTTGGGCATATCTCCAACATCTCCCACTTGCACTAGAGTCAATAATCTAGACTACATTGTAAGGTACCTAACACCCATGGCATTCGGGTGTTGGTCATGCTTTGCCCTAGGGAGAGCTTTAGTCAACGGATCCGCTACATTCGGATCGCTGTGTACTTTGCAAATCTTTACTTCTCCATCTTCGATGTACTCGCGAATCGAATGATAACACAGCTTGATATGCTTCAGCCTCTTGTGTGACCTTGGTTCTTGTGCATTGGCGATGGCACTCATGTTGTCACAATAGATGACTAATGGGTCCAATGCACTAGGAACCACACCGAGCTCTACAATGAACCTCTTCATCCATACCGCTTCTGATGAAGCCTCTGAAGCCGCTATGTACTCCGATTCTGTTGAAGACTTCACCACCGTGCACTGCTTCGAGCTTGACCAGCTTACTACAGCACCATTCAATATAAACACATACCCAGACTGAGACTTAGAGTCATCAGGATCAGTGTTCCAACTTGCATCGGTGTAACTGGTTACAACGAGCTCTTGGTCACCTCCATAACAAAGAAACATATCCTTAGTTCTTTTCAAGTACTTCAGGATATTCTTGACCACTGTCCAGTGTTCCATTCCTGGATCACTTTGATATCTGCTAGTCAAACTAACAACATGTGCTATATCCGGTCTAGTACATAGCATGGCATACATGATAGAGCCTACTGCCGAGGCATAGGGGATCCGATTCATCCTTTCTCTTTCTTCTGTCGTAGCCGGTCCTTGAGTCTTACTCAAGACCTTGCCTGGTAACATAGGTAAGAACCCTTTCTTACTTTCGTCCATTCTAAACTTCTTTAGAATCTTGTCCAGGTATGTACTTTGTGAAAGACCTATTAGGCGTCTTGATCTATCTCTATAAATCTTGATGCCTAAAATGTATGATGCTTCACCAAGGTCTTTCATTGAAAAACTATTATTCAAATAACCTTTTACACTTCTTAATAGTTCTATATCATTCCCAATCAATAATATGTCATCTACATATAATATCAGGAACGCTACAGAGCTCCCACTCACTTTCTTGTAAATACAGGCCTCTCCATGACATCGTATAAACCCGAAGTCTTTGATCACCTTATCAAAACGTCGGTTCCAACTTCTGGATGCTTGCTTCGATCCATAAATTGAACGCTGAAGTTTGCATACCTTGTCAGCATTTTTAGGATCGACAAAGCCTTTGGGTTGTACCATATACAACTCTTCCTCAATGTCTCCATTAAGGAACGCTGTTTTGACATCCATCTGCCAAATCTCATAATCGAAAAATGCAGCTATTGCTAATAAAATCCTCACAGACTTTAGCTTCGCTACAGGTGAGAAAGTCTCATCGTAGTCAACACCTTGAATTTGTCGGAAACCCTTTGCGACAAGTCGAGCTTTATAGACGTGTAATATTACCATCAGCATCTGTTTTTCTTTTGAAGATCCATTTATTCTCGACAGCCTTGCGGCTATCAGGTAAGTCTACCAAAGTCCACACTTTGTTATCATACATGGATCCCATTTCGGATTTCATGGCTTCTTGCCATTTTTTGGAATCTGGGCTCATCATCGCTTCTTCATACGTCGCCGGGTCTTCATCATTGTTGTCCAGAATCATGACATTTAGACAAGGATCATACCAATCAGGAGTGGCACGTTCCCTTGTCGATCTGCGAGGTTCAGTAGCTATCTCGTTTGAAGTTTCATGATCATGATCATTAGCTTCCTCTCTTACCGGTGCAGGCGGCACATGAACAACTTCCGGTACTGCGCTACTCTGATCAACGAGAGAAGATTCAGTAATCTCGTCAAGTTCTACTTTTCTTCCAGTCACTTCTTTAGTGAGAAATTATTTCTCAAGAAAGGTTCCATTCTTAGCAACACAGATTTTGCCTTCGGATCTGTGATAGAAAGTGTACCCTATAGTTTCCTTAGGGTATCCTATGAAGACGCATTTCTCCGCTTTGGGTTCTAGCTTGTCCGGTTGTAACTTTTTTACATAGGCTTCGCAACCCCAAACTTTAAGGAACGACAGCTTAGGTTTCTTATTAAACCATAATTCATACAGTGTCGTTTCAACTGATTTAGATGGTGCCCTATTTAAAGTGAATGCAGATGTCTCTAATGAATAACTCCAAAATGATAACGGCAAATCAGTAAGAGACATCATAGAACGAACCATATCTAAGAGAGTTCGATTACGACGTTCGGACACACAGTTTCGTTGTGGTGTTCCCGGCGGTGTCAATTGTGAAATTATTCCGCATTTCTTTAAATGCATGCCAAACTCATAACTCAGATATTCACCTCCGCGATCAGATCGTAGAAATTTAATTTTCTTGTTACGTTGATTTTCTACTTCACTTTGGAATTTCTTAAACTTCTCGAAAGTTTCGGATTTATGTTTCATGAAATAGATATACCCATATCTACTCAGATCATCTGTGAAGGTTAGAACATAACGATAACCACCACGTGAGGCTAAACTCATTGGTCCGCACACATCGGTATGTATGATTTCCAATAAGTCTGTAGCTCGCTCCATAATACCAGAGAATGGAGTCTTAATCATTTTCCCATTAGACATGCTTCGCATCTATCAAGTGACTGAAAGCCAAGTGATTCAAGTAATCCATCGGTATGGAGTTTCTTCATGCGTTTCACTCCAATATGACCAAGACGACAGTGCCACATATAAGTAGTATTATCATTCAATTTAATTCATTTAGCATCAACGTTATGAACATGTGTATCACTACTATCGAGATCTAATAGAAATAAACCATTCTTCTCAGGTGCTCGACCATAAAAGATATTATTCATAAAAATAGAACAACCATTATTCTCAGACTTGAATGAATAACCGTCTTGCATTAAACAAGATCCAGATATAATGTTCATGCTCAACGCGGGTACAAAATAACAATTATTGAGGTTTAAAACTAATCCCGAAGGTAGATGTAGACGGAGTGTGCCGACTGCGATCACATTGACCTTGGATCCATTTCCAACGCGCATCATCACTTCATCCTTCAATAGTCTTCGTTTATTCTTTAGTTCCTGTTTCGAGTTACAAATATGAGCAACCGAACCAGTATCAAATACCCAGGTACTAGTACGAGAACCAGTAAGATAAACATCTATAACATGTATATCAGATATACCTTCTTTCTTCTTCTTGACAAGGCCGCTCTTCGGATCAGCCAAAATACTTGAAGCAATTACGCTTCCGAGTGTCCCTTCACCTTGCGGTAATAGCACTCAGCATACGGCTTAGGACCAGTCTTAGGTTTCACGGAGGCGTGGCAGCTTTCTTGCCACCCTTCTTGAATTTGCCTTTAGACTTGCCCTGTTTCTTGAACCGGTGGTCTTGTTGACCATCAACACTTGGTGCTCTTTCTTGATCTCAATCTCAGCGAGATTTCAGCATGGCGAAGAGTTCAGGTAACTCTTTGTTCATGTTCTGCATATTGTAGTTCATCACAAAGTTCTTGTAACTAGGTGGCAGTGATTGAAGGACACGATTAATCCCCAGTCTGTTAGGAATCACTATTCCCAGATCACTGAGTTTCTTCGCATGCCCGGTCATGGCGAGCATGTGCTCACAAACGGAGTTGCCTTCTTCCATCATGCAACAGAAGAAGTGTTTCGATGCTTCATAGCATTCCACTGCCGCATGAGTTTCAAAGATAGCTTTCAGCTATTGACCAACTCATGAGGATCGTGGTGCTCAAAACGTTTTTGAAGATCGGCTTCCGGATCGCATAGGATGGCACACTGAACTTGAGAGTACCGAGTTTTCCGAGTCGCGTAAACATTCCTTACTTCATCGGTTTCAGTTTCTGCAGGAGGGTCACCTAGCGGTGCATCAAGCACATATTGTAGGTTTCCACCAGCGAGGAAAATCCTCACATGACGGAACCAGTCGGTGAAATTGCTACCGTTGCTCTTAAGATTTTCTTTCTCTAGGAACTGGTTAAAATTGATTGGGGACGCCATGATCTACAACATATATTTGCAATAGTTTAGACTAATGTTTATGACAAATTGAGTTCAAATTTTAATTTAACAAAATTAAAAACTAGGTGAACTCCCACTCAAAACAATATCCCTCGAATTGTCTTAGTGATCACACGAACCAAATCCACTACACCAAATCCGATCATCACGAGACAAGATGTAACTTCAATGGCGAACACTCAAAGTGTTCATCATATCAATCATATGATTCATGCTCTACCTTTCGGTATCACGTGTTCCGAGACCATGTCTGTACATGCTAGTCTCGTCAAGGCAACCTTAGTATCCGCGTGTGCAAAACTGGCTTGCACCCGTTGTATACACTTGTTGAATCTATCATACCCGATCATCACGAGATGTTTCGAAACGACAAGTATTAGTAACGGTGCTACTAAGGATGAACACTTTATTATCTTGATATTTTAGTGAGAGGGATCATCTTATAATGCTACCGTCGCGATCTAAGAAAAATAAGATGCATAAAGAGGATTAACATCACATGCAATTCATATGTGATATGATATGGCCCCTTTGTCTTTGCGCCTTTGATCTTCATCTCCAAAGCACGGACATGATCTCCATCATCAGCGGGTATGATCTCCATCATCGTCGGCGTAGCGTCAAGGTCAATGGTGCCGTCTTCATGATTGTTCTCCCATGTAGCAACTATTACAACTTCTTTGAAATACTACTCAACATGAAATTTAAAGACAACCATAAGGCTCCTGCCGGTTGCCACAATACAATAATGATCATCTCATACATATTCATCATCTCATTATGGCCATATCACATTGATAGCGTGTACAGCACACGTCCGTTGGGAACCCCAAGAGGAAGGTGTGATGCGTACAGCGGCAAGTTTTCCCTCAGTATGAAACCAAGGTTTATCGAACCAGTAGGAGCCAAGAAGCACGTTGAAGGTTGATGGCGGCGAGATGTAGTGCGGCACAACACCAGGGATTCCGGCGCCAACGTGGAACCTGCACAACACAAACCAAGTACTTTGCCCCAACGAAACAGCGAGGTTGTCAATCTCACCGGCTTGCTGTAACAAAGGATTAGATGTATAGTGTGGATGATGATTGTTTGCAGAAAACGAGTAGAACAGTATTGCAGTAGATTGTATTTCGGTAAAGAGAATTGGACCGGGGTCCACAGTTCACTAGAGGTGTCTCTCCCATAAGATAAACGGCATGTTGGGTGAACAAATTACGGTTGGGCAATTGACAAATAAAGAGGGCATGACCATGCACATACATATTATGATGAGTATAGTGAGATTTAATTGGGCATTACGACAAAGTACATAGACCGCTATCCAGCATGCATCTATGCCTAAAAAGTCCACCTTCGAGGTTATCATCCGAACCCCCTCCGGTATTAAGTTGCTAACAATAGACAATTGCATTAAGTATTGCGCGTAATGTAATCGGTAACTACATCCTCGAACATAGCACCAATGTTTTATCCCTAGTGGCAACATCACATCCATAATCTTAGAGATTTCTGTCACTTCCCCAGATTCACGGAGACATGAACCCACTATCGAGCATAAATACTCCCTCTTGGAGTTACAAGCATCTACTTGGCCAGAGCATCTACTAGTAACGGAGAGCATGCAAGATCATAAACAACACATAGATATAAATTGATAATCAACATAACAAGTATTCTCTATTCATCGGATCCCAACAAACGCAACATATAGAATTACAGATAGATGATCTTGATCATGTTCGGCAGCTCACAAGACCCGACAATTAAGCACAATGGGAGAAGACAACCATCTAGCTACTGCTATGGACCCATAGTCCAGGGGTAGACTACTCACACATCACTCCGGAGGCGACCATGGCGGCGTAGAGTCCTCCGGGAGATGATTCCCCTCTCCGGCGGGGTGCGGAAGCGATCTCTGAATCCCCGAGATGGGATTGGCGGCGGCGGCGTCTCGATAGGTTTTCCGTATCGTGGCTCTCGGTGCTGGGGGTTTCGCGACGAAGGCTATTTGTAGGCGGAAGGGCGGGTCGAGGGGCCACACGAGGGCCCACACTATAGGTCGGCGCGGCCAGGGCTTGGGCCGCGCCGCCCTATAGTCTGGCCACCTCGTGGCCCCACTTCGTCTCCTCTTCGGTCTTCTGGAAGCTTCGTGGCAAAATAGGACCCTGGGCGTTGATTTCTTCCAATTCCGAGAATATTTCTTTACTAGGATTTCTGAAACCAAAAACAGCGAAAACGACAATGGCACTTCGGCATCTTGTTAATAGGTTAGTTCCGAGAAAATGCACGAATATGACATAAAGTGTGCATAAAACATGTAGATATCATCAATAATGTGGCATGGAACATAAGAAATTATCGATACGTCGGAGACGTATCGGCATCCCCAAGCTTAGTTCTGCTCGTCCCGAAGCGAGTAAACGATAAACAAAGATAATTTCGGAGTGACATGCCATCATAACCTTGATCATACTATTTGTAAAGCATATGTAGTGAATGCAGCGATCAAAACAATGTATATGACATGAGTAAACAAATGAATCATATAGCAAAGACTTTTCATGAATAGTACTTCAAGACAAGCATCAATAAGTCTTGCATAAGAGTTAACTCATAAAGCAATAATTCAAAGTAAAAGCATTGAAGCAACACAAAGGAAGATTAAGTTTCAGTGGTTGCTTTCAACTTGTAACATGTATATCTCATGGATATTGTCAACATAGAGTAATATAACAAGTGCAATATGCAAGTATGTAGGAATCAATGCACGAGTTCACACAAGTGTTTGCTTCTTGAGATGGAGAGAAATAGGTGAACCGACTCAACAATAAAAGTAAAAGAATGGTCCTTCAAAGAGGAAAAGCATCGATTGCTATATTTGTGCTAGAGCTTTGATTTTGAAAACAAGAAACAATTTTGTCAACGGTAGTAATAAAGCATATGTATCATGTAAATTATATCTTACAAGTTGCAAGCCTCATGCATAGTATACTAATAGTGCCCGCACCTTGTCCTAATTAGCTTGGACTACCGGGATCATCGCAATGCACATGTTTTAACCAAGTGTCACAAAGGGGTACCTCTATGCCGCTTCGTACAAAGGTCTAAGGAGAAAGCTCGCATCGGA
The DNA here is from genome assembly GCF_022539505.1 of Lolium rigidum. NCBI lineage: Eukaryota > Viridiplantae > Streptophyta > Magnoliopsida > Poales > Poaceae > Lolium > Lolium rigidum. Next base: position 149,678,483 of record NC_061509.1, read on the forward strand.
TTTCTCGCTATTGATTATTCTCAACTTAGACATCCATACTGGGAAAACATAGACAACGAGATAATGGACTCCTCTTTTATGCATAAGCATGTAACAACAATTAATTTTCTCATTTGAGATTGAGGATATTGTCCAAAACTGAAACTTCCACCATGGATCATGGCTTTAGTTAGCGGCCCAATGTTCTTCTCTAACAATATGCATGCTCTAACCATAAGGTGGTAGATCACCCTTACTTCAGACAAGACGAACATGCATAGCAACTCACATGATATTCAACAAAGAGTAGTTGATGGCGTCCCCAGTGAACATGGTTATCGCACAACGAGCAACTTAATAAGAGATAAAGTGCATAAGTACATATTCAATACCACAATAGTTTTTAAGCTATTTGTCCCATGAGCTATATATTGTAAAGGTGGAGAATGGAAATTTAAAGGTAGCACTCAAGCAATTTACTTTGGAATGGCGGAGAAATACCATGTAGTAGGAAGGTATGGTGGACACAAATGGCATAGTGGTTGGCTCAAGTATTTTGGATGCATGAGAAGTATTCCCTCTCGATACAAGGTTTAGGCTAGCAAGGCTATTTGAAACAAACACAAGGATGAAGCGGTGCAGCAAAACTCACATAAAAGACATATTGAAAACATTATAAGACTCTACACCGTCTTCCTTGTTGTTCAAACTCAATACTAGAAATTATCTAGACTTTAGAGAGACCAAATATGCAAACCAAATTTTAGCATGTGATACGTCTCCGACGTATCGATAATTTCTTATGTTCCATGCCACATTATTGATGTTATCTACATGTTTTATGCACACTTTATGTCATATTCGTGCATTTTCTGGAACTAACCTATTAACAAGATGCCGAAGTGCCGATTCTTGTTTTCTGCTGTTTTTGGTTTCAGAAATCCTAGTAAGGAAATATTCTCGGAATTGGACGAAATCAACGCCCAGGGGCCTATTTTACCACGAAGCTTCCAGAAGTCCGAAGACGAAACGAAGAAGGGCCACGGGGTGGCCAAACCCTAGGGCGGCGCGGCCCCACCCCTGGCCGCGCCGGCCTGTGGTTTGGGCCCCCCGAGCCGCCTCTTGACTTGCCCTTCCGCCTACTTAAAGCCTCCGTGACGAAACCCCCAGTACCGAGAGCCACGATACGGAAAACCTTCCAGAGACGCCGCCAACGCCGATCCCATCTCGGGGGATCCGGGAGATCGCCTCCGGCACCCTGCCGGAGAGGGGAATCATCTCCCGGAGGACTCTACGCCGCCATGGTCGCCTCCGGTGTGATGTGTGAGTAGTCTACCCACTGGACTATGGGTCCATAGCGGTAGCTAGATGGTTGTCTTCTCCCCATTGTGCTATCATTGTCGGATCTTGTGAGCTGCCTAACATGATCAAGATCATCTATCCGTAATTCTATATGTTGCGTTTGTTGGGATCCGATGAATAGAGAATACTTGTTATGTTGATTATCAAAGTTATATCTACGTGTTGTTTATGATCTTGCATGCTTTCCGTTACTAGTAGATGCTCTCGGCCAAGTAGATGCTTGTAACTCCAAGAGGGAGTACTTATGCTCGATAGTGGGTTCATGCTCGTATTGACACCGGGACGATGTGACGGAAAGTTCTAAGGTTGTGTTGTCTTGTTGCCACTAGGGATAAAACATTGATGCTATGTCTAAGGATGTAGTTGTTGATTACATTACGCACCATACTTAATGCAATTGTCTGTTGCTTTGCAACTTAATGCTGGAGGGGTTCGGATGATAACTCTGAAGGTGGACTTTTTAGGCATAGATGCAGTTGGATGGCGGTCTATGTACTTTGTCGTAATGCCCAATTAAATCTCACTATACTCATCATGATATGTATGTGCATGGTCATGCCCTCTTTATTTGTCAATTGCCCAACTGTAATTTGTTCACCCAACATGCTTGTTCGTCTTATGGGAGAGACACCTCTAGTGAGCTGTGGACCCCGGTCCAATTCTCTTTACTTGAAATACAATCTACTGCAATACTTGTTCTACTTGTTTTCTCGCAAACAATCATCTTCCACACAATACGGTTAACTCTTTGTTACAGCAAGCCGGTGAGATTGACAACCTCACTTGTTTCGTTGGGGCAAAGTACTTTGGTTGTGTTGTGCAGGTTCCACGTTGGCGCCGGAATCCCCGGTGTTGCGCCGCACTACATCTCGCCGCCATCAACCTTCAACGTGCTTCTTGACTCCTACTGGTCCGATTAAACCTTGGTTTCTTACTGAGGGAAACTTGCCGCTGTGCGCATCACACCTTCCTCTTGGGGTTCCCAACGGACGTGCCAACCACACGCATCAAGCAAATTTCTGGCGCCGTTGCCGGGGACCTGAAGGAACAAGCTTTCCTCCCTCGTCAACCACGCGCCAGTCCTGGACAGCATCAAGAAATTTCTGGCGCCGTTGCCGGGGAGATCAAGACACGTTGCAAGGGGAGTCTCCACTTCTCAATCTCTTTACTTTGTTTTTGTCTTGCTTAGTTTTATTTACTACTTTGTTTGCTGCACTAAATCAAAATACAAAAAAATTAGTTGCTAGTTTTACTTTATTTGCTATCTTGTTTGCTATATCAAAAACACAAAAAAATTAGTTACTTGCATTTACCTTATCTAGTTTGCTTTATTTATTTGTCTTGCACTCTATATTAAAAATACAAAAAAAAAAATTAGTTACTTTTGTTACCATGTCTAGCTCTGAACCTGTTACTTCTTCGCCTGAAGAATTAGTCTTCACTTTTAAACAAGGGGATGAGGAGAGTTTTAAGGATGCTTAGTCTAGAATTTTTACTTCTTATCGTAAAACTGAACCTCAAATGACTCTAAGTTTGCTCCTTAGTAATTTTTATTTTGGTCTTATGGTTCGCTATAGATATGCTTTGGATACTTTAGTGGGAGGAGATTTCCTTCATTGCAATGGGGATCAAGCTTTTAATGCCATAAAGAAGTTGGTTGCATCACATGATTCAGCTAATAACTTTGATTCAGCCCTCACTAGCATATATAGTAGATTAAATAATCTCGAGATAAGTACATCTCGCTTGAATGATAACTATTGCCATGTTCGTAATCGTCTTGAACAAGTTTTAGTGAACTCTAAACTCTCATTGTGGGATCCTCGTTGTTAAAATTGTTATCGGTGATCGAACTCTCCATGCCTATCGTGATATTATGTATGAATTTTGCCTTATGCACGAAAGTATTTATAAATCTTTGAAACTTTGGGGAGTTGATGAAGGAGGAGAAGAAATAACTCTCATTGATAACTCTACAATAGTTCCTAAAGGAATAGCCGCAGGTGTGCATACAACCATTCTTGGAAGGACAATATCCATTGATTATCTTGTTATTGAAACAGGAAAATTCACACTTGGAAGATCCCTGCTGAAACTATTGGGAGCAGTCATTGATGTTGGAGAAGGCACTCTGAAATTCACCACTATACCGGGGGGAAATCATTTATTTCCTAAACCCAAGGGAAAGAAAAACAATAAGAAAGGTAAGGGTAAAGCCCAAGGTAAGGTTGACGCACCATCTCTTGATAATACTTGATACACACTTTCTGCGCCTAGCTGAAAGGCGTTAAAGAAAAGCGCTTATGGGAGACAACCCATGTTTTTACCTACAGTACTTTGTTTTTATTTTGTGTCTTGGAAGTTGTTTACTACTGTAGCAACCTCTCCTTATCTTAGTTTTGTGTTTTGTTGTGCCAAGTTAAGCCGTTGATAGAAAAGTAAGTACTAGATTTGGATTACTGCGCAGTTCCAGATTTCTTTGCTGTCACGAATCTGGGTCCACCTCCCTGTAGGTAGCTCAGAAAATTAAGCCAATTTACTTGCATGATCCTCAGATATGTACGCAACTTTCATTCAATTTGAGAATTTTCATTTGAGCAAGTCTGGTGCCATTTTAAAATTCGTCAATACGAACTGTTCTGTTTTGACAGATTCTGTCTTTTATTTCGCATTGCCTATTTTGCTATGTTGGATGAATTTCTTTGATCCACTAATGTCCAGTAGCATTATGCAATGTCCAGAAGTGTTAAGAATGATTGTGTCACCTCTGAATATGTCAATTTATATTGTGCACTAACCCTCTAATGAGTTGTTTCGAGTTTGGTGTGGAGGAAGTTTTCAAGGATCAAGAGAGGAGTATGATGCAACATGATCAAGGAGAGTGAAAGCTCTAAGCTTGGGGATGCCCCGGTGGTTCACCCCTGCATATATTAAGAAGACTCAAGCGTCTAAGCTTGGGGATGCCCAAGGCATCCCCTTCTTCATCGACAACATTATCGAGGTTCCTCCCCGAAACTATATTTTTATTCCATCACATCTTATGTGCTTTTTCTTGGAGCGTCGGTTTGTTTTTGTTTTTGTTTTGTTTGAATAAAATGGATCCTAGCATTCACTTTATGGGAGAGAGACACGCTCCGCTGTAGCATATGGACAAGTATGTCCTTGGTTTCTACTCATAGTATTCATGGCGAAGTTTCTCCTTCGTTAAATTGTTATATGGTTGGAATTGGAAAATTATACATGTAGTAATTGCTATAAATGTCTTGGGTAATGTGATACTTGGCAATTGTTGTGCTCATGATTAAGCTCTTGCATCATATGCTTTGCACCCATTAATGAAGAAATACATAGAGCATGCTAAAATTTGGTTTGCATATTTGGTTTCTCTAAGGTCTAGATAATTTCTAGTATTGAGTTTGAACAACAAGGAAGACGGTGTAGAGTCTTATAATGTTTTCAATATGTCTTTTATGTGAGTTTTGCTGCACCGGTTCATCCTTGTGTTTGTTTCAAATAACCTTGCTAGCCTAAACCTTGTATCGAGAGGGAATACTTCTCATGCATCCAAAATACTTGAGCCAACCACTATGCCATTTGTGTCCACCATACCTACCTACTACATGGTATTTTCCGCCATTCCAAAGTAAATTGCTTGAGTGCTACCTTTAAAATTCCATCATTCACCTTTGCAATATATAGCTCATGGGACAAATAGCTTAAAAACTATTGTGGTATTGAATATGTAATTATGCACTTTATCTCTTATTAAGTTGCTTGTTGTGCGATAACCATGTTCATCTGGGGACGCCATCAACTATTCATTGTTGAATTTCATGTGAGTTGCTATGCATGTCCAGTCTTGTACGAAGTAAGAGAGATCTACCACCCTATGGTTAAGCATGCATAATGTTAGAGAGGAACATTGGGCCGCTAACTAAAGCCATGATCCATGGTGGAAGTTTCAGTTTTGGACATATATCCTCAATCTCAAATGAGAAAATTATTAATTGTTGTTACATGCTTATGCATAAAAGAGGAGTCCATTATCTGTTGTCTATGTTGTCCCGGTATGGATGTCTAAGTTGAAGAATAATCAATAGCGAGAAATCCAATGCGAGCTTTCTCCTTAGACCTTTGTACAGGCGGCATAGAGGTACCCCTTTGTGACACTTGGTAAAAACATGTGCATTGTGATGATCCGGTAGTCCAAGCTAATTAGGACAAGGTGCGGGCACTATTAGTACACTATGCATGAGGCTTGCAACTTATAAGATATAATTTACATGATGCATATGCTTTATTACTACCGTTGACAAAATTGTTTCATGTTTTCAAAATCAAAGCTCTAGCACAAATATAGCAATCGATGCTTTTCCTCTATGGAGGACCATTCTTTTACTTTCAATGTTGAGTCGGTTCACCTATTTCTCTCCACCTCAAGAAGCAAACACTTGTGTGAACTGTGCATTGATTCCTACATATTTGCTTATTGCACTTATTATATTACTCTATGTTGACAATATCCATGAGATATACATGTTACAAGTTGAAAGCAACTGCTGAAACTTAATCTTCTTTTGTGTTGCTTCAATGCCTTTACTTTGAATTATTGCTTTATGAGTTAACTCTTATGCAAGACTTAATTGATGCTTGTCTTGAAGTGCTATTCATGAAAAGTCTTTGCTATATGATTCACTTGTTTACTCATGTCATATACATTGTTTTGATCGCTGCATTCACTACATATGCTTTACAAATAGTATGATCAAGGTTATGATGGCATGTCACTCCAGAAATTATATGTGTTATCGTTTTACCTGCTCGGGATGAGCGAGAACTAAGCTTGGGGATGCTGATACGTCTCCGACGTATCGATAATTTCTTATGTTCCATGCCACATTATTGATGTTATCTACATGTTTTATGCACACTTTATGTCATATTCGTGCATTTTACGGAACTAACCTATTAACAAGATGCCGAAGTGCCAGTTGCTATTTTTCTGCTGTTTTTGGTTTCAGAAATCCTAGTAAGGAAATATTCTCGGAATTGGACGAAATCAACGCCCAGGGGCCTATTTTTCCACGAAGCTTCCAGAAGTCCGAAGACGAAACGAAGAGGGGCCACGGGGTGGCCAAACCCTAGGGCGGCGCGGCCCCACCCCTGGCCGCGCCGGCCTGTGGTTTGGGCCCCCCGAGCCGCCTCTTGACTTGCCCTTCCGCCTACTTAAAGCCTCCGTGACGAAACCCCCAGTACCGAGAGCCACGATACGGAAAACCTTCCAGAGACGCCGCCAACGCCGATCCCATCTCGGGGGATCCGAGGAGATCGCCTCCGGCACCCTGCCGGAGAGGGGAATCATCTCCCGGAGGACTCTACGCCGCCATGGTCGCCTCCCGGTGTGATGTGTGAGTAGTCTACCCCTGGACTATGGGTCCATAGCGGTAGCTAGATGGTTGTCTTCTCCCCATTGTGCTATCATTGTCGGATCTTGTGAGCTACCTAACATGATCAAGATCATCTATCCGTAATTCTATATGTTGCGTTTGTTGGGATCCGATGAATAGAGAATACTTGTTATGTTGATTATCAAAGTTATATCTACGTGTTATTTATGATCTTGCATGCTTTCCGTTACTAGTAGATGCTCGGCCAAGTAGATGCTTGTAACTCCAAGAGGGAGTACTTATGCTCGATAGTGGGTTCATGCCTGCATTGACACCAGGACGAGTGACGGAAAGTTCTAAGGTTGTGTTGTGCTTGTTGCCACTAGGGATAAAACATTGATGCTATGTCTAAGGATGTAGTTGTTGATTACATTACGCACCATACTTAATGCAATTGTCATGTTGCTTTGCAACTTAATACTTGGAGGGGTTCGGATGATAACTTCGAAGGTGGACTTTTTAGGCATAGATGCGGTTGGATGGCGGTCTATGTACTTTGTCGTAATGCCCAATTAAATCTCACTATACTCATCATGATATGTATGTGCATGGTCATGCCCTCTTTATTTGTCAATTGCCCAAGCTGTAATTTGTTCACCCAACATGCTTGTTCGTCTTATGGGAGAGACACCTCTAGTGAACTGTGGACCCCGGTCCAATTCTCTTTACTTGAAATACAATCTCATTGCAATACTTGTTCTCATTGTTTTTACGCAAACAATAATCTTCCACACAATACGGTTAACTCTTTGTTACGGCAAGCCGGTGAGATTGACAACCTCACCTGTTTCGTTGGGGCAAAGTACTTTGGTTGTGTTGTGCGAGGTTCCACGTTGGCGCCGGAATCCCTGGTGTTGCGCCGCACTACATCTCGCCGCCATCAACCTTCAACGTGCTTCTTGACTCCTACTGGTCCGATTAAACCTTGGTTTCTTACTGAGGGAAACTTGCCGCTGTGCGCATCACACCTTCCTCTTGGGGTTCCCAACGGACGTGCCAACCACACGCATCAGCATGCTCTATGTATTTCTTCATTAATGGGTGCAAAGCATATGATGCAAGAGCTTAAACATGAGCACAACAATTTCCAAGTATCACATTACCCAAGACATTATAGCAAATTACTACATGTATCATTTTCCAATTCCAACCATATAACAATTTAACGAAGAAGAAACTTCGCCATGAATACTATGAGTAGAGCCTAAGGACATACTTGTCCATATGCTACAACGGAGCGTGTCTCTCTCCCACAAAGTGAATGCTAGGATCCATTTTATTCAAACAAAACAAACAACAAAAACAAACCGACGCTCCAAGAAAAGCACATAAGATGTGATGGAATAAAAATATAGTTTCGGGGAGGAACCTGATAATGTTGTCGATGAAGAAGGGGATGCCTTGGGCATCCCCAAGCTTAGACGCTTGAGTCTTCTTGATATATGCAGGGGTGAACCACCGGGGCATCCCCAAGCTTAGAGCTTTCACTCTCCTTGATCATGTTGTATCATCTCCCTCTCTTGATCCTTGAAAACTTCCTCCACACCAAACTTAGAACAACTCATTAGAGGGTTAGTGCACAATCAAAATATACATGTTCAGAGGCGACATAATCTTTCTTAACACTTCTGGACATTGCACAAAGCTACTGAAAGTCAATGGAATCGAAATATCCATCGAACATAACAAAACTGGCAATGCGAAATAAAAGGCAGAATCTGTCAAAACAGAACAGTTCGTATTGACGAATTTTATCGAGGCACCAGACTTGCTCAAATGAAAATGCTCAGATTGAATGAAAGTTGTGTACATATCTGAGGATCACTCACGTAAATTGGCATAATTTTATGAGTTACCTACAGAGAATTTTGCCCAGATTCGTGACAGCAAAGAAATCTGTTTCTGCGCAGTAATCCAAATCTAGTATGAACTTTACTATCAACGACTTTACTTGGCACAACAAAACACTAAACTAAGATAAGGAGAGGTTGCTACAGTAGTAAACAACTTCCAAGACACAAAATAAAAACAAAGTACTGTAGTAAAAATATGGGTTGTCTCCCATAAGCGCTTTTCTTTAACGCCTTTCAGCTAGGCGCAGAAAGTGTGTATCAAGTGTTATCAAGAGACGAAGTGTCAACATCATAATTTGTTCTAATAATAGAATCAAAAGGTAACTTCATTCTCTTTCTAGGGAAGTGTTCCATACCTTTCTTGAGAGGAAATTGATATTTTATATTACCTTCATTCATATCAATGATAGCACCAACGAGTTCGAAGAAAAGGTCTTCCCAATATGATGGGACAAGATGCATTGCATTCAATATCCAAGACAACAAAATCAACGGGGACAAGGTTATTGTTAACGGTAATGTGAACATTATCAACTTTCCCCAAAGGTTTCTTTGTAGAATGATCAGCAAGATTAACATCCAAAAAACAATTTTTCAGCGGTGGCAAGTCAAGCATATTATATATTTTCTTAGGCATAACGGAAATACTTGCACCAAGATCACATAAAGCATTACAATCAAAATCTTTAACCTTCATCTTAATGATGGGCTCCCAACCATCCTCTAGCTTTCTAGGAATAGAGGCTTCGCGCTCTAGTTTCTCTTCTCTAGCTTTTATGAGAGCATTTGTAATATGTTGCGTGAAAGCCAAATTTATAGTACTAGCATTAGGACTTTTAGCAAATTTTTGCAAGAACTTTATAACTTCAGAGATGTGGCTATCATCAAAATTCAAACCATTATAATCTAAAGCAATGGGATCATCATCCCCAATGTTGGAAAAAATTTCAGCAGTTTTATCACAGGCAGTTTCAGCAGTTTTATCACAGGCAGTTTCAGCAGTTTTAGCAATTTCGGGCAGTTTTTCGCGCTTTGCATTAGAAGTGGAAACATTGCTAACACCATTTCTTTTATTATTAATAGTAGGAGGTGCAGCAACTTGTGTAGCATTAGCATTACTAGTGGTGGTAATAGTCCAAACTTTAGCTATATTATCTTCTTTTTCATTTTCTTCTCTTTCCCACCTAGCACGCAATTCGGCCATCAATCTTATATTCTCATTAATTCTAACTTGGATGGCATTTGCTGTAGTAATAATTTTATTATGATGATTTTCATTAGGCATAACTTTCGATTTCAAAAGATCAACATCGGCGAGCAAGACTATCGACTTTAGAAGCAAGTATATCAATTTTCCCAAGCTTTTCTTCAACGGATTTGTTAAAAGCGGTTTGTGTACTAATAAATTCTTTAAGCATGGCTTCAAGTCCAGGGGGTGAATTCCTATTATTGTTGTAAGAATTCCCATAAGAATTACCATAGCCGTTGCCATTATTATAAGGATATGGCCTATAGTTGTTACTAGAATTGTTCCGGTAAGCATTGTTGTTGAAATTATTATTTTTAATGAAGTTTACATCAACATGTTCTTCTTGTGCAACCAATGAAGCTAACGGAACATTATTAGGATCAACATTTGTCCTATCATTCACAAGCATAGACATAATAGCATCAATCTTATCACTCAAGGAAGAGGTTTCTTCGACGAGAATTTACCTTCTTACCTTGTGGAGCTCTTTCCGGTGTGCCATTCGGAGTAATTGATCATCATATTATCAAGAAGTTTTGTTGCTTCACCAAGAGTGATGGACATAAAGGTACCTCCAGCAGCTGAATCCAATAGGTTCCGCGAAGAAAAATTCGAGTCCTGCATAAAAGGTTTGGATGATCATCCAAGTAGTCGATCCATGGGTTGGGCAATTTTTAACCAAAGATTTCATTCTTTCCCATGCTTGTGCAACATGTTCAGTATCCAATTGTTTAAAATTCATTATGCTACTCCTCAATGATATAATTTTAGCGAGGGGATAATATCTACCAATAAAAGCATCCTTGCATTTAGTCCATGAATCAATACTATTCTTAGGCGAGAGATAGCAACCAATCTTTAGCTCTTCCTCTTAATGAGAAAGGGAACAATTTTAATTTTATAATGTCACCATCTACATCTTTATATTTTTGCATTTCACACAATTCAACGAAATTATTAAGATGGGCAGCAGCATCATCAGAACTAACACCAGAAAATTGCTCTCACATAACAAGATTCAGTAAAGCAGGTTTAATTTCAAAGAATTCTGCTGTAGTAGCAGGTGGAGCAATAGGTGTGCATAAGAAATCATTATTATTTGTGGTTGTGAAGTCACACAACTTAGTATTTTCAGGAGTACCCATTTTAGCAACGGTAAATAAAGCAAACTAGATAAAGTAAATGCAAGTAACTAATTTTTTTGTGTTTTTGATATAGCAAACAAGATAGCAAATAAAGTAAAACTAGCAACTAATTTTTTTGTATTTTGATTTAGTGCAGCAAACAAAGTAGTAAATAAAACTAAGCAAGACAAAAACAAAGTAAAGAGATTGGGATGTGGAGACTCCCCTTGCAGCGTGTCTTGATCTCCCCGGCAACGGCGCCAGAAAAATTGCTTGATGGCGTGTACAGCACACGTCCGTTGGGAACCCCAAGAGGAAGGTGTGATGCGTACAGCGGCAAGTTTTCCCTCGGTATGAAACCAAGGTTTATCGAACCAGTAGGAGCCAAGAAGCACGTTGAAGGTTGATGGCGGCGAGATGTAGTGCGGCGCAACACCAGGGATTCCGGCGCCAACGTGGAACCTGCACAACACAAACCAAGTACTTTGCCCCAACGAAACAGCGAGGTTGTCAATCTCACCGGCTTGCTGTAACAAATGATTAGATGTATAGTGTGGATGATGATTGTTTGCAGAAAACAGTAGAACAGTATTGCAGTAGATTGTATTTCAGTAAAGAGAATTGGACCGGGGTCCACGAGTTCACTAGAGGTGTCTCTCCCATAAGATAAACGGCATGTTGGGTGAACAAATTACGGTTGGGCAATTGACAAATAAAGAGGGCATGACCATGCACATACATATTATGATGAGTATAGTGAGATTTAATTGGGCATTACGACAAAGTACATAGACCGCTATCCGGCATGCATCTATGTCTAAAAAGTCCACCTTCGAGTTATCATCCGAACCCCCTCCGGTATTAAGTTGCTAACAGGAGACAATTGCATTAAGTATTGCGCGTAATGTAATCAGTAACTACATCCTCGAACATAGCACCAATGTTTTATCCCTAGTGGCAACAGCACATCCATAATCTTAGAGATTTCTGTCACTTCCCCAGATTCACGGAGACATGAACCCACTATCGAGCATAAATACTCCCTCTTGGAGTTACAACCATCTACTTGGCCAGAGCATCTACTAGTAACGGAGAGCATGCAAGATCATAAACAACACATAGATATAAATTGATAATCAACATAACAAGTATTCTCTATTCATCGGATCCCAACAAACGCAACATATAGAATTACAGATAGATGATCTTGATCATGTTCGGCAGCTCACAAGACCCGACAATTAAGCACAATGGGGAGAAGACAACCATCTAGCTACTGCTATGGACCCATAGTCCAGGGGTAGACTACTCACACATCACTCCGGAGGCGACCATGGCGGCGTAGAGTCCTCCGGGAGATGATTCCCCTCTCCGGCAGGGTGCCGGAGGCGATCTCCTGAATCCCCCGAGATGGGATTGGCGGCGGCGGCGTCTCAGTAAGGTTTTCCGTATCGTGGCTGCTCGGTGCGGGGGTTTCGCGACGAAGGCTATTTGTAGGCGGAAGGGCAGGTCAGGGGGCCACACGAGGGGCCCACACTATAGGTCGGCGCGGCCAGGGCTTGGGCCGCGCCGCCCTATAGTCTGGCCACCTCGTGGCCCCACTTCGTCTCCTCTTCGGTCTTACGGAAGCTTCGTGGCAAAATACGACCACGGGCGTTGATTTCGTCCAATTCCGAGAATATTTCTTTACTAGGATTTACGAAACCAAAAACAGCAGAAAACGACAAGCGGCACTTCGGCATCTTGTTAATAGGTTAGTTCCAGAAAATGCACGAATATGACATAAAGTGTGCATAAAACATGTAGATATCATCAATAATGTGGCATGGAACATAAGAAATTATCGATACGTCGGAGACGTATCACACATCACCAAACGCTGCAAAAACAAGTTAGACGTCTCTAATTTGGTTTGCATATTTTACGTGGTTTAGGGTTTTTGAGTAAGATCTAATCTACCTACGAACATGAACCACAACGGTGATACTAGTGTTGTCAATAGAAGAGTAAATTGAATCTTCACTATAGTAGGAGAGACGAGACACCCGCAAAGCCACTTATGCGAGTACAAGTTGCATGTCGAGCGTGGAGCAAATCTCATGAACGCGGTCATGTAAAGTTAGCCCGAGCCGCTTCATCCCACTATGCCACAAAGATGCAAAGTACTCAAACTAAAGACAACAAAGCATCAACACCCACAAAACAATTGTGTTCTACTCGTGCAACCATCTATGCATAGACACGGCTCTGATACCACTATAGGGATTCGTAGCATAGAAAACAAAAAAAAATTCCTACCGCTAGAACGCAATCCAAGCCAAGATGCAATCTAGAAGACGGTAGCAACGAGGGGATGAACGAGACTAACCCTTGAAGATTTCCAAAGCCTACGAGATTAGATCTCGTTGTTGCAGAAGATGATCACTTGCCGCTTTCAAAAGCGCGTACAAGATCTTGACGGTGCCACAATCGGGCAGCACCTCCGTACTCGGTCACACATTCGGTGTTGATGAAGACGACGTCCTTCTCCCCGTTCCAGCGGGCAGCGGAAGTAGTAGATCCTCCTTGAATCCCGGCAACACAACGGCGTGGTGGCGGTGTTGATGGAGATCTCCGGCGGAGCTTCGCTAAGCGTTTGCGGGAGAGGTAGAGGAGGAGGGGCGGCTAGAGTTTGGGAGAGGGGGTGGCCGGCCACTATGGGGTGCGGCCAAGGCTATGGCTTGAGGTGGTCGGCCCCCTCCCCTTGTCCCTCATTATATAGGTGGAACCCCCAAGTGTTGGACTACAAGTCTTCGAATAAGACCCAAACCCAAAACCTTCCATGTGTAGGGAAACCTACTGATACGTCTCGAACGTATCGATAATTTCTTATGTTCCATGCTACTTTATTGATGATACCTACATGTTTTATACATACTTTATGTCATATTTATGCATTTTCCGGCACTAACCTATTAACGAGATGCTGAAGAGCCAGTTGTTGTTTTCTGCTGTTTTTGGTTTCAGAAATCCTAGTAAGGAAATATTCTCGGAATTGGACGAAATCAACGCCCGGGATCTTATTTTTCCACGAAGCTTCCAGAACACCGGGGGAGATACGAAGTGGGGCGACGAGGCGACGCCACACTAGGGCGGCACGGCCCAAGCCCTGGCCGCGCCGGCCTGTTGTGTGGGCCCCTCGTGGCGCCCCCTGACCTACCCTTCCGCCTACTTAAGCCTTCGTCGATAATAACTTGTGGTGACCCTGCATACCACTGCATGTTGTAGTATGCCAGTCGTTGATATAACATTCACGAAGTACCATTCCGCAAATATTACATCCCTCAGAGTAGTACAACAGAACATAGCAGGTCCATAACTCATTCATTTATTATTACAAGCATAATATACATATCGTCTTGGAGCTCCTCTTGGGTCCTAAGAGGGATACTCCTGGGTTCGAGTCGAACCCATCTTAACTTACAATATAGAAGTTTCACTAGGTTATACATTTATTCCCCCGAGCGGTTAAGTACTAAGAGTTCGTACTGCTCGGATACTACTACTACTCGGTGATTCTAGACTTGATCTCCTCCGGAAGCCTCCCCGGTTCCGTAGACTATAAGGTAGTCTACGCCTTCAACACCTCCAGAGAGGTCTGGTTCTTCATAGCCGATGATCTCGGCTCCTTCAGGGTTGTCGTAGTCCTCCTCCAGACGGTTTAGACAATCTAAGCAAGGGATTTAAGAGTGGGATGAGTACGAGCGTACTCAACAAGTTCATTATAGATAAGAGGTGTGTAATGCACTAGCTACGATATTACACCAGAAAGTCTAATACCAATGCAGGTTTTGATAAACATTTCTTCAAGAGGTTGCTTTTATTTCAAAGAGCTATGTCCGTCAGCCTTCACCGGTTTACTAGAACTTCATGGAGCTCCTTTCCGGCCGCGTTCGCAGTTCCATATCCCGGAACAGGGAGTGACAGGTCACGGTTCTTTACACTCTGCGAGAGGTGTGTTGCTTTACCCATAAGAGATCTTAACCTTGGTGCCAACCGGGCAGCTTTCCCGTCCACACTTCCTTCGATGTGAGGCCCGGTATAAGGTCTAGCCAATCATGTTCCTCCGCTACCTCGCACACCCACCCTTTGTTGCATACCCCGACCCTGGGTCCTCGCCGGTCCCATTATTCCCACTCACGGGTGGACCCCGACCACGACAATAGTTTGGGACTCGTTAACCAAACTCCTTCGCCGGTGGGACCCCGACCACGACAACTGTGTGCCTTGCTTGTGCATCTCGATCCAGTGGCTCATCATGCCTTTGATGTGCTCTGGATACAATCATGAATTATTATTTGATTATCTGTGAAGCATCTATTGATTAACTGTGGCTACTACCTTTATATGATTTATGATTTGATGTCATGATTTATTGTAGCCCGCCTTAACAGGCTCTAGCAAGCTCTGGTGATCAAATGATCATCACTTGCTTGTTGATTGCATGATAGCTTACTGCCTGTGTCTATCTGGTGTTCATCCTGGTGCCTGTGTGACACACATACTTGTGCTGGTGTGTGTTGATGCTTGCTCAAGCATCATCTGATGCTTGCAGTGAGCCATTGGGTCACTGGCAAGGTGTTGGTGCTTTGATTACTTGTCTGTTTCATTTATCTGTAATTCCTTGCTTTACTAGATGGATAAATGATGTGAACTGTTTAGCAGTAATGATCATATGGATGACTTTTGATGTAGCTAGAGGGATGCCAACCACTGGTTGGGTACCCTAGCTCATACTGAACCCTCTTGGGTGATGATGTGAGGGCTGGAAATGTTGGATGTGGGTTGAGGTGGCCCTGACAGCCATTTGGTGCTGTCATGGTAGCTCCCCCTTTCTCTGTGGCTTGCTGTGGTGAATAGTTGCTCACTGGCCTGACCATATTTGGTTGCCAGATGCTTTTGATGTTGACAAACATGGATAGACACTTGATAGTCTGTCTTGTCTGATGGTGTAGTGGCCATAGGTGCTAAGTGACTCTGATTAGCTAGATAGGATCAACCCTTGTTGGATTTCTTTGATTATGCCACTGATTTGGCATAGCCAATGTTCCCAGGGTGCCTTCCTATTGGTTTTCCTCTTGTTTACTTGCACCAATTTGGCTAGTAGCCAGATGATGACTCACATATAGGGTTTCTACCCACTTTGCTTCTGTGACTTGTGCATATGATGGATTTGTATGAGCAAAACCCTACTTGCTCATGATTTGTTGCTATACCTCACTCCAGCTCCTAGAAATAGGTGTTGATGTAGAGGTTCAGCTGCTGGTTGAGTTCTTGGCTTGCCCTGCTCCTCCTGGCTTGCTAATGATGCTTGGTTAATTTCTGATGATTGGGGCTAGGTGAGACAGCTCTTGCTGTTCACCTGTTCTTGGTGTTCTTGAGCTATTCTTGCTAGTTCTTGGTTTCTGGTGGACTTACCCAGTGAATTCTGCCGATGATCTGTGGGTTCTGGCGGTGGAAAAGGTTTTATACCATCTTTGCTTTGCTCACATGGTCGACAGCTGAGCCAGGCATACTTGGGTGACTCACTAGCTGTGTGTGTGTGTTGTGCTCCATGCACACAGCCTTGTGAGCAGGCTGTGTGTGTGTGTAACCTGATGCTTTGCATTAGGCCTGGAACTTGGCTGTGAGATGGATCAGCTCGGCAGCTTTGGTCATATCCTCTCAATTCTCAATTCTTTGCTAACCTGCCAAGTGGCATTGCCACTTGGCATAATGTTGTGTTGATTTTGTTTGTGTGCAGGGATCAAGCAATTGATCAAGATGGACATGAAGATCATCAAGTCCAAGATCAAATGATAATTACCTTGTAATATTTAGGATAGAATCTTACCTTGTAATTTTCCTTTATTTTGCTTATTTCTATTTATTCCAATTCATGTAATATGTTGTAATATTTCATATTGTATTTCTGGATATTGTAATTGACAATGTATCATATGTGATTATCAATAAAACTCCAATTTTCCTTATTGAGCTTTATATAATTGTTGTACTATTTATATTCTTAATTACTTATAATTGTTTATTGAATTATCTCAAGTTTGAATTATGTGATATCAATTTGATGTTTGAATTTGAAATTGAAATTCAAATTTGGTTTGAATTCAATCATGCAACTTAATTTTGAATTCAATCTTGCAACTTAAGATTGTGATGCAATATCTCTTCTCTCTTCTCAAAACCCTAATGTAGTTGAGTAGGAACAAGTTCGTCGCACTCTCGAAACCCTAACCCTGTAAGGTGTCGAGAGAGAAACATGTCCCCCTTCGATGCAGTTTTGTATTAAAAGCGCGAAATTTTCCCAGAATTTATGATGCAATGCACATCCCTTTCTAAAATCTACCCCTCAATCATCTCTAAACCTGGGACATTACAGCCTTTCCCCCTTAAAGAAAACTTCGTCCCGAAGTTGTGGTTGTAATACCTGAAGAGTTCGGGGTATGTTTTCCTCAGGTCTTCCTCCTTTTCCCATGTGGCTTCCCTCTCGGGGTGATGTTTCCATTGTATCTTGCAGTACTTAATAGCTCGATTCCTGAGTTGTTTCCAGTTCTTCTCGAGAATCTTTGCTGGCTTCTCGATGTAAGTCAAATCTGGTTGTAACTCGAGCTCCTCATGTGATACTGGCTCATCTGGGGTCTTCAAACACTTTCTGAGTTGCGACACATGGAATACATTGTGAACTTGGGATAACCTTCCCGATAGTTCCAATTCAAAGGCTAACCCTCGGTTTTGACTCAGAGTCTTGAAAGGTCCGATGTACCTAGGGCTTAACTTCCCTTTTACTCCGAATCTCTGGAGTCCTTTCATCGGGCTCACCTTGAGATATACCATGTCTCCAACTTGTGGCTCCCATGTCCTTCTCTTCTGATCGGCATAACTCTTCTGTCGGCTTTGGGCGATCTTGAGCCTATCTCTTATAATGTCAATAATTTGTTGCTTTTCCTTGACATAATCAGGATTAAACTCCTTGCTTGCTCCAGCTTCATACCAGCATATGGGTGATCTACACTTCCTTCCATACAGTGCTTCGAACGGTGCCATCTTGATGCTACTTTGATAGCTATTATTGTATGAAAACTCTGCTGGTGGCAAGTGCTCCTCCCATGATCCTCCGAAGTCTAGGGCACAAGCCCTAAGCATATCCTCTAGGATCTGGTTAGTTCTCTCGGTTTGTCCACCTGTCTGAGGATGATAGGCGGTACTATAGTCCAACTTGGATCCTAAAGCTTCATGTAGTTGCTTCCAAAATGCTGACGTAAACACGGATCCTCGATCCGACACGATCTTCTTGGGTACTCCATGTTTACTCACGATCTCTTTGATGTAAAGATCGATGAGTTTCTCTCCTTTATCCTGCTGGTTTACCGCTAAGAAGTGTGCACTTTTCGTCAACCGGTCCACGATTACCCATGTCATGTCCTTCTTTTTATTGGTCATGGGTAGTCCAGTGATGAAATCCATTCCTATCTCCTCCCATTTCCATTCTGGGATCGGTAAAGGTTGTAACTTTCCTGCCGGACTCTGGTGTTCAGCCTTCACTCTTTGGCAGGTATGGCATTCCGCCACATATTGTGCTATCTCTCTCTTCATATTGTTCCACCAGAATAGCTCTTTTAGATCCATGTACATCTTTGTACTTCCCGGATGAATGGAATATGGTGTTTGATGGGCTTCTCGGAGTATTACTTCCTTGATTTCAGCAATATCCGGAACACAAATCCTCTTCTGGAACCATAATGATCCCGATTCTCCTCGGTGAAATTCTGATGGTCTTCCTTCATCTATCCTTCTCATCTCCTCCACGATGAATTGATCGTCCAACTGACCCATCATTATCTCATTCTTCAAGTTAACATTTAGCTCATCGGCTACTTGTAAAGCCGATAGTCCTTCATGAGCTTCTTTCTCCCAAAGTTGTATTTGGGCTTGGCTTATTTCCTTCGTCAACTCTGGTGATAACTCTTCTTCCACTCCTCCAGTGCTCTTCCTACTCAAGGCATCTGCTACAACATTGGCCTTTCCTGGAGTATAATTGATGGTCAAATCATAATCCTTGATTAGTTCTAGCCATCTTTTCTGCCTCATATTGAGTTCCTTCTGAGTGAAGAAGTACTTGAGACTTTTATGATCCGTGTAGAGCTCACACTTGGCTCCATAGAGAAAATGTCTCCATGTTTTAAGTGCAAATACAACTGCTGCTAATTCTAAGTCATGTGTTGGATAGTTCACTTCATGAGGTCTGAGTTGCCTCGATCCATAAGATATTACCTTCCGATCTTGCATGAGTACGCAACCCAATCCATGCTTGGATGCGTCGCAGTACACGGTGTAATCCTTGCCAACTTCAGGAACTGCTAACACCGGTGCTGTGGTGAGTGTCTCCTTCAGGGTTTGAAAACTCTTCTCACACTCCTCTGACCACACGAATGGTGTGTTCTTTCTTAACAGCTTTGTCATTGGTCCTGCTATCTTGGAGAATCCTTCAATGAATCTCCGATAGTATCCTGCCATTCCTAGGAATCCTCGGATTTCCTTGACAGTCTTGGGTGCCTCCCATTCTAAAACTGCTGCTACCTTGCTCAGGTTAACAGCTATTCCATCTTTGCTAATGACATGACCAAGAAATTCCACTTGATCTAGCCAAAATTCACACTTGCTGAACTTGGCATAGAGTTGATGTTCTCTTAGTGTTTGCAACACTAACCTCAGATGTTCAGCATGTTCTGCTTTGTCTTTGGAATAGATCAAGATATCATCAATGAATACGATGACAAACTTGTCTAGATATGGCATGAAAATCTTATTCATGAGATTCATGAAAATTGCTGGGGCATTGGTTAATCCAAAATGCACTACAAGGTATTCGTGATGTCCATACCTTGAGACAAAGGCTGTTTTCGGAACGTCTTCCTTCTTGATCTTTATCTGGTGATGTCCATACCTTGAGACAAAGACTCCCGCGCCTCTAACTTGATCAAATAAATCTTGTATTCTTGGAAGTGGGTACTTGTTCTTGATTGTGACATTGTTCAAATTCCTGTAGTCTCCGCACATCCTTCTACCTCCATCTCTTTTATCAACGAAGATCACAGGTGATCCCCATGGTGAAACACTCTCTTGTATGAATCCTTTCTGTTCCAAGTCATCCAATTGCTCCTTAAGTTCTTTCAACTCCTTAGGCCCCATTTTATATTGTGCTTTAGCAATCGGAGTTGTTCCTGGAATTAGGTCGATAGTGAATTCTATCTCCCTATCTGGTGGCATTCCAGGTAATTCCTTAGGAAACACATCCTGGAATTCATTTACTACAGGTATATCCTCCAACTTCACCTCCTTCATGCTGTTCAGCTGTAGCTCGACTTTGATCTGAGTATGCTTGTCTCCTTGGTAGATCATTCTACTTCCATCGGGGCTTTTCAAAGACACAGTCTTGTTCACACAGTCGATCAATGCTCCGTTAGCTTCTAACCAGTTCATACCAAGAATGACATCAATGTCCTTCATCGATAAAATGAACAGGTCTGCGTCAAACACGCACTTATTGATCATGATGACTTGTTTTTGTTTGGTATGGGTTACTACTATCGTTCCCCCCGCGGAAAGTATGGTTATGGGTGTATCTAACTTAGTGCAACTAATCCCATGTTTGATGATGAATTGCTGAGAAATGAATGATGTAGTGGCACCAGTATCAAAAAGTACTTTGCCAGGATGAGTGAGTATCTGGAGCGTACCTATCACTGCCTGATCGGAGTTAACCACCTCCTCCAAGCTGGTGCAGTTCAATTTGCCGAAGGGTTTCTTGTTCTTCCAATTCCCTCCGGTGTTTCCTCCTCGGCTTCCTCCTCCTCCAGACTGACCTCCTCCAGTATTTTTCTTGGGGCAGTCCTTCAGCATGTGCCCCTCCTGGCGACAACCAAAGCATATAATCCTTGGCTTCTTGCAATCCTTGGCAAAATGCCCTGGAAGTCCACAGCTTCAGCAAACCATTGGATTTGCAGTCTGAAACGCTTGGTTCCTCCTGCTATTGTAGTAGTTGCTGTTGTTGTTGTTGTTGTTGTTGTTGTTGTTGTACCTTGGCTTGAAACTCAAGCTGGTATTTGGCTTGTTGCTGACAAACCTTTTAGGCTCAAATTTAGCCTTCTTCCTTTTCTCATCCTACAGTTGCTTGAAGTCGTCTTCAAGAGTGATGGCTGCATCCACCAACTCTTGGAACTCAGTCGCTCTCATCATCCGGAGCTATACCTTGAACTTGGGACTTAACCCCCGCAAGAACCTCTTCTTCTTGTCCTCGGTGTTGACCTCCTCAACAGCGTACCGAGACAACTTTGAAAACTCCCTGACATAAGTCAGGATAGCTTTATCCTTCTGCTCGAGACTTTCAAATTCTCGACGCTTCAGTTCCACAATGCTTTCAGGGACATTGGATTCCCTGAACTTCCTGGCAAATTCCTCCTAGGTGAATACTTTTCCAGCCGGATAAATGGCTACGATGTTGTCCCACCATGATGCGGAAGGTCCACACAACAAGTGTGTAGCATAACGGACCTTCTCCAGGTCGTTGCAACCAACAGTGTTGAGCTTTCGCTCAGTGTCCATAAGCCAGTCTTCCGCGTCCATTGGCTCGGGCGCGTATGCGAAAGATATAGGCTTGGTGTTCTGGAAGTCTGACAAAGTGACTCCCTGATTCTCGGGTCTCTCCACCCTGTTCTGTTGCAGCAGCTCCTGGAAGAATTTATTCTGCTGCTCCAACATTATACGTTGCCTTTCTTCCATCATCTACATGTACTGGATGAACTTCTGCTGTGTCATGGGTGGTGGTGGTGGAAACTGATTTCTGGCTGCTTCATCGGCCTCTTCCTTTTGCTTCGCCTCGCGCTCCATGCGCTGTGCTTCTGTCTCCTCACCTACCGGTCCCGACATAACCCCCTAGTTCTGCAGCACAAGATGATACTCATAATTACTCCATGCGCAAGTTTTCTAAGCTCAACTTTGTGCACAGAACTAGTCACGCAATGGAAATCAAGAAGCAAATCCAAATCATACAAAACATATACCATGTATATACATACTTAAGTGGTCTTATTACAATACTCAGTGACGTTGTGAGTATGCAAACTCACTTATTGAAGTATATGTACAAATTTCTACAAATATTACATACTATAATACACGTGGTACTTGTGTATTATAGTCTCGCCTCCCTTGGTGGTCTCTAGTCGTGCTTCACTCCCGGTACATCCGAGGCTTCCATCCGGTCAAACGTGTCGTCCTCCTGACAAAACCTGGAACATAAGGTCTCCCCGTCTGCTGGTAGTCGGAATCAGATGATGATCCCAGGGAGAAATCGGTGTTCACGAACTGGTCATTCAGTGCATCATAGTCCACCCATCGGGTGTACTCCCCTGTGACTCCACCATTGGTATTTCCAACATTCGTATCCGACTCAACCTGTATCGGATACCCTCCATCTTCTTCCCCATTCCACGGATAACTCTGGTTCTGGGTCGTGGCGTCCTCATTCATCTCCCCGTCATATCTAACTGAAGTACTATGGGTTCCAGTATCAGATCCCCAACGCCAACCCGTGGAGTTCTCTATAGGAGTCACGGAACGCTGATTGTTTCCGGATTCCTCTCCACCCTCATATCCTCCATAGGAACTACTAAGATAGTTGCCAGGTGTAATGGGTGTAGTTTCTAGTTCAGGGTGGTCAATACTAATGTAGTCACCAGCTGAGTAAACTGGTGTGTGCACCTCATTCTCCATGGTTTCCTTCCCCTTAGTCTCCTCCTTGGGTTCAGTAAACTTCTCTAGCATTGTATCAATTGCTCCCGTCAAATGACGGTTCAACTGAAAGAACAATGATAGTAAGTTGCGGCTATTGTCCATGTACTTAGCGGCTTCTGCTGGTTTGCGTTTTGCAAATTTGAAGTGGTTAAGCATAGGATCATCCTCCTCCTCCATATGAGGAATGTGTGTGAATTCGGAACCCATAAGCTCTTTCGTCTTATGCTCCCGAATATCAGTTATGGCTCTCATAATGGCTATGTGGTAGGCTGTGTTGATAGTTCTGGCCTCACCTGCTGGCATTATTATGTTCATTCCTAGGGATTCTGGGAGTCTTAGTCCTACCCTACACTTTGCTAATACAGTACCGTCGTAGTACATGTATTTCTTTACTTGGATCTGGGGATCACACCCAAATTCAAGTAACATGGCACGTAGAATATCTGCGAGTCCTCCATCATATTCACTCAGTGTGGAATCCATCACTTTCACGTTTCGTCCCGGACGTGAACTTGCCATAGTTGGCTGTTGACATAGGCATCCCAAATGGGCCTGCCGAAGATAGTACCCGGGGTTTACTGAAGGCCCACTACCCGAAGAATAAGAAGATTCGTAAGCCCAAGATATTATTAAGGAAAGTTAGAATTGTAATGGGAAGCGTTATTTGTAATTTGGCGGGATGAGTTAGAAACCGTCCCGGACTCTGTAAACTTGTACAACACGAATCCCTCGGCTCCGCCTCCTATATAAAGGGGGAGTCGAGGGACGAGGAAATCATCGAATCATTGTTTACAAACCCTAGTTTTCATAATCGTCGAGTACTTTTCGGCTGAAACCTTCGAGATCTACTTGCCCTCTACTTCCAACTAAACCCTAGCCTACAATCCATAGGCATTGACAAGTTAATACCTTGTCAATTGGTGCCGTCTGTGGGAACTAGAGGCGTAAGGATCCGATCTCGATGGCACGTTCAAGATCTTCGACATCATCAACCGCAAGCAACGCAATGGATCGAGGTAAACAGATCGCTGCTGGTCCTGTCGATTTTGTTCCTCACCCACCCTCCCGTTTGGATGCATATGCGTATCTGGAGGAGCCTATGGAGATGACGTTCGGAATGTTTCGCTTTCGCGTCGAGAAGGAAGGATCGTATCGTGTCGAAATTCCGATTTCGTCGGGATCGTCGGCGGTCGATTCTGATTTTTCAAGCTATACATCGTCAACCGAATCAGGAGAAGAAGAAACTTCGTCGACACGCTACGTTAGCACCAGGGCAAGAGAGAAACTCGCCAAGATCTTCAGCGACATGTCGTTTGAGTCATCTGCGGACTCATATATAAGCGATGGCTCAAGCGATGTCGACAGTTATGACTTCATCGACAAATCTATTACAGTGGGCAAGGTCTTCATCAATCTCAACGATGGTGTCACCAAACCTAACATAGATCTGAATACAAAATATCATCAGATTTATGCCATTGAAGATCAAGAGGAAACATCTGACGCTTTCGACGATCTGGGAAATCCATACGTCGATCCCTCCGATCTGCGACGAGGCCTGGGCAATAAATACATCGGGCCACAGCCGCGAGACAGAGTTCAACTCTCGCAAGCAGCGTGGGATAGGGCCGCGAGAGCTATGGACGGCTCAGAACCAATGGCCACCACAGCTACGCCAGAGGAATTGCAAGCATATCAATATAGGCTCGCACGAGCCGCAAGAGAACCGGAAAAACAGACGGCCGAGTTGAACGGAAGAAAGGAGGCAGCTTCGCATCCGGCGAGGAGAAGGGCAGATTTGAGTCGGCAATCTAGAACTTCGGGTGATAGCCACGGGGAGGCTCGGAACAGAGCAAGATCAAGGTTACAACACATACCCGAAGCGAGAAAGAGAGCACTTGGTCCAAAACCTCGACATGTCTTTTATGTCGATAGATACAAGAGGAAACATCATCCCTAAGACACCAGAGGCTGGGTATATGGTGACACACGCTTTTATCCTCGCATCTAAACCACCTCCAGGCGATCCAAGGGAAACACTATACAATATGGCGATAGCAGGAGTTGGAGCTATGGGGACAGCGTTTGTATCAACGCCTCCCGAAGGAGCGGCAAGGCAAAATAGTCCACGACCTGCAGCAGCAACAGCGGCAGCCCCTGAAGGACCAAGCGGAGCAAGAGACACGGCAGCACAAGCAAGGGTCGATAGAGCACGGCAAAGCAGAAGGGAATATCGGCAATCCCCGGAGCTTAACGACGAAGATATGTGCGGTTTGCCGTGCTTCACGAGGAGAGTCCGAAAAACTCGAGTCCCTTCAGGATTCAAGTTACCCGACAACTTCAAGAAATTCGACGGCTTCAAGATCCAGAGGATTGGCTAGTTGATTATCTCGAGACAGTAAAGCTCACAGGAGGAACCAGAGCAACAGCTATGCAAAGCATCCAGGTGCATCTGAGTGGAGCCGCACGATCTTGGATAAAGAAACTTACTCCAGGATCTATCGACAGCTGGGAAAGCTTCGAGGACGTGTTCGTCAAGAACTTCAGGTCCACGTGCAAAAAACCTGCGTCGTTAGAGGAATTGAGAGCATGTCGACAAAAGCCAGACGAGCCAATGAGAAAATATATCCAAAGGTGGAACATTATCAAAAACTCGGCAGAAAATATATCTGACGAGAGAGCGATAGATGCGTTTGTCGCAGAAATCAGGCGTGGAGATTTCGTCGAGGACTTGGGAAGGACCAACCCAAAGACAGTATTCGCGTTAATGGAAATAGCAAACAGATGGACAGATGGAGAAGATGCTGTCCACAACAAACGGCACAGGTCACCAGAAGAAGACCGTGGTCGAAATTATCAACCGAGGCGACGATTTCCTCGGCAGTACCCGAACTATGACGCTCAAGGACAAATTTCGGCAGGTTTTCGGGCAAACACAGGAGGGAACAACAGAGATGATTATCAGAGAAGCAATGAGCAGCGAAGCGATAATAGGGATGATTCTCAAAACAACAGGCAAAATAGCGGGCCTAGGTTCCCGAGGCCCTTCGTGTCTCCCGAAGAGATGATGAATGGGCCGTGTCAGATGCATTTTTTCCTCGACAGCAACGGAAAAAGACAGTCAGGACATCTGCAGAAAGATTGTCGTAATTTCCAGGCAATGTTAAGGTGGGCAGAGCACGCTAACGCTCGGGCAGCACAGAGAAATCCTAGGGAACCCAGGAGCGAGATTCACTTACCACCTCCTCCCGCGATTACAGAAGACAATCGACATCAGCTCAGAATAGCGGCAGCACCTCCACCACCGCCTTATGTTGATCCTAACTCCAACGGAGCGGTGTCGATGATTCAGAAAGGAAGGCCATCCAATAGAGCTTAGAAAGTAATCTCACGACAGGTGTTCATGGCAGAAAAAATGCCTCCACCAACAGTCGAGTATCTTAACTGGTCAGGGCAAGATATTGGCTTCACCATAGCAGATTATCCGCAGCAAGTTCCTCGACCAGGGCAGTCAGCACTTATTTTACCAGCAGTTATTGCGGGATTTGATGTCTCTCGAGTGTTCATAGATGGCGGTAGCAGCTTAAACCTTATGTATGCAGATACATTAAGGAAGATGAACATATCCCTAGCAAACTTGAAGCCAACAGACACAAGGTTCCACGGTATCACACCGGAGAAACCAAGTTATCCATTGGGGAAGATCAATCTCGACGTTCAGTTTGGAACCGAGAGAATTATAGAATCGAGAGTCTGGAATTTGAAGTCGTGGATTTTCCGTCGCAATACCACGCTCTGTTGGGACGACCAGCATATGCTAGATTTATGGCGGTGCCACATTATACATACCTGTTGTGGAGGTTGCCTGGACCAAAGGGACCAATCACAGTCAAAGGAAGCTTCGCCTTAGCCGATAAGTGCGATAAAGATTTTCACCGGATATCAAAAACTTTCGGGATGCAAGCTGAGTATCTGGCATCAAGGAGTATGACTGACTATGACGTGCTGCCAGACGTTGGAAGGCCAAACAAAGAATCAACTTTCAACACCGAGAAAAATTCTAAGGAGGTGCAGATTCACCCGACAGACCCGAAAAAGACGACATCCAAACGACATGGACCTCGCATAGGAAAGCGCGCTCGTCGAGTTCCTCCGTGAGAACTGGAAAATCTTCGCATGGTGTCCAGCTGACATGCCAGGAGTACCCAGGGAACTTGCCGAGCACCACCTAAACTTGGATCCATTAGCGAGACCAATCAAACAACCTCTGCGGCATTTTTCGGAACCAAATCGCAAAGCCATGCTATCAGAAATCGATCGGCTACGAGAAGCTGGTTTTATCAAAGAAATATTTACAGAAGCCACATGGGTAGCAAATCCTGTGTTGGTGCCGAAGAAAAACACTAAGGTCCTTCGCATGTGCGTTGACTTTACGTGTCTCAATAAACATTGTCCAAAGGATCACTTTCCCCTCCCGAGGATCGATCAAATTATCGACTCCACGGCTGGATGTGAACGTCTTTCCTTCCTGGACGCATATTCTGGTTATAACCAGATCAGATTGAAAGAAGAAGATGAAGTAAAGACAGCGTTTATTACACCTTACGGCGTGTTTTGCTACGAGAACAATGCCCTTTGGTCTAAAAAATGCGGGAGC
This sequence comes from Lolium rigidum, assembly GCF_022539505.1. Classification (NCBI taxonomy): domain Eukaryota; kingdom Viridiplantae; phylum Streptophyta; class Magnoliopsida; order Poales; family Poaceae; genus Lolium; species Lolium rigidum. Next base: position 149,705,986 of record NC_061509.1, read on the forward strand.
AACATATCAGAGGATGATGCAGAAGTGTTTGGCGACACAGATTGGGAAAAACGTGCAAGTATACATCGACGATGTCGTCATAACGTCAAAAAAGGGAGCAACGCTGATCGAGGATCTCAAGGAAACCTTTGACAATCTTGACAAATTCTGCCTAAAACTGAACCCGACGAAGTGTTCCTTTGGCGTCCCAGCAGGAGAACTTCTGGGGTTTCTAGTTTCAGCAAGAGGGATTGAAGCAAATCCCGATAAAATATAAGCTATCGTAATAATGAGGAAGCTAACAAAGTTGAAAGAAATACAGCAGCTAACTGGGCGAGTCGCAGCTTTGAGCAGATTCGTCGCCAGGCTGGGAGAAAAAGCGTTACCATTTTACGCTCTAATAAAGCAAGGAGATAAATTTCAGTGGAATGAAGAGGCCGACAGAGTTTTCGAGGATTTGAAGCGTACAATCTCGACACCACCAATTTTGGTAGCGCCGAAGGAAAAGGAACCTCTCCTGCTGTATATTGCAGCCACGCCCCAAGTGGTTAGCACGGTGCTAGTTGTCGAAAGAGAAGAAGAAGGAAAACTCCATGGAGTGCAAAGGCCAGTATATTTCATCAGTGAAGTTTTATCGCCTTCCAAACAGCGGTATCCGCAGTACCAGAAACTAGCATATGGAGTAATTGCAACGGCAAGGAAGTTGCGCCACTATTTTTCGGCACATCCGATAATAGTAGTCAATGAAGCACCTCTTTCAAATATACTGAACAATCCAGAAGCTACAGGGCGTGTCTCCCTTTGGGGAATAGAACTTTCCCCTCGGGACATCACGTATGAAAAAAGAAAGGCAATCAAGTCGCAAGTTCTGCCAGATTTCATTGCGAGTGGATGGAGCTACAAAACACGGGACCCCCAGATTTGTCGATAACCTGGACCATGAACTTCGATGGGTCCAAGAGAGTAGAAGGAGCTGGCGCAGGAGTAGTACTTATATCACCTGAAGGCGACAAGTTGAAATACGTCCTTCGGATGATGTTCCCTAACGCATCTAACAATGAAGCAGAATATGAAGCCCTCATACACGGGATGAAGATGGCGAAAGCTTGCGGTGCAACTCGACTAAAAATCTTTGGCGACTCACAATTGGTGGCTCGGCAAGTTATGAACCAATGTGACGCGAGTCAATGATAGCATGATGGCATACAAGGAGGTGTACAATGAGCTCGAGAAGCTGTTTGATGGATGCGAAGTAAACCACATCAGCCGATTGAGCAATGATGAAGCCGACGTTCTCGCAAACATCGGGTCGCAGTGCCTCCCAATCCCGCCAGGAGTATTTTGGGAAGAAATAGCGGAGAGATCCACGAAGCCAAAAAAGGTGCAGAAAAAAGCAAAAGAAGAGAAAACTTCGACGCTTCTCAAAGAAACTACGGAGGATGAAGAGGACCAAGAACTTGTGATGATGGTACAAATTCCGTGGATGCAAGCATATATATCATACATCCTCAGGAAAGAAATACCCGACGATCCAGTTGAAGCAAGGCGAGTTATTCGACGATCTAAAGCTTTCACAGTGGTCAAAGGGGAATTATACAAGCGAAGTATTTCAGGCGTCCTGCAAAGGTGTGTCACACCTGAAGAAGGAAGAATAATTCTGAAGGATGTACACGAAGGAATATGTGGCCACCACGCAAGTAGTCGAGCTATTGCAGCCAAGGTTTTTCGAGCAGGATTCTATTGGCTGACAGCAATCGAGGATGCCAAGGAAATAGTAAGGACTTGCGACGCGTGTCAAAGATTCACCGCCAAACCTCACTCTCCAGCGGCGGAATTAACACCAATACCATTGTCGTGGCCCTTTGCCCAATGGGGACTTGATATGGTGGGCAAATTGCACAAAGCTTTGCCAGGAGGATATGAGTACTTGCTGGTTGCTGTCGACAAATTCACCAAGTGGATAGAGGCAAAGCCGATAAATTCACCAGATGCAGCATCAGCAATAAAATTCTTGAAGGGCATCGTTTTTCGATTTGGAGTACCTCATAGCATCGTCACAGACAATGGCAGCAACTTTACGTAAAAGGAGTTCAAGGCGTACTGCGCAGAGGTAGGCATCAAATTGCACTTCGCGTCAGTTGCACATCCTCAAACCAATGGTCAAGTCGAGAAAGCCAATGGCATCATCTGCAATGGCATCAAGAAACGCCTATTAGGACCACTGGAAAAAGCTCGACATACCTGGCCAGAAGAACTACCAAGTGTGTTATGGAGCATCCGAACAACACCAAATACAGCGACACAGGAGACCCCGTTTTTCCTTGTCCATGGAGCGAGAGGCGATGCGCCAATAGAAATAGAGCACGACTCCCCCGAGTCACGAGTATAATGAAGAAGCTTCCGGGAAAGCATTGGAAGATGACGTCGACGCACTCGACGAAGCTCGAGACGAAGTATTATCAAGGGTAACCAAATATCGGGAGGACCTGAAAAATTACCACGATCGACGTTTGAGACCAAGATCTTTTCAAGTCGGAGACTTAGTTTTGCGACTCAATCAAGAGCGCACTCGAAAAACTCGAGTCGCCATGGCTTGGCCCCTACGTCATAACGGAAGTAATTGAAGGAGGAGCGTACGGGATAAAGGACAAGAAGACAGGGGTTCCGAGAAAAACCCCTGGAACGTAGCACGACTCGGGCGGTTCTACCCCTAGAGTCGAAATATAGTCCTTCTCTGTAAAAATACAATGTCTTGAAACGCCCGCGAGTTTTCGGACGCACTCTTTTCCTTTTCGGGGCACCGAGTGGGGCCGGAAAGGTTTTTAATGAGGCGGGCTCGCGGTGCTTGCAATATAATAAAGATAGTGGAGATATATTTCTTATTCTTCGACACGCTCGGGGGCTCAACGCCTTCAAGTTTCAAAATACGTACAATATAGACATATTAGACTTACCAAAATATTTCGCCTTGGTACACTAAATACCTCGCCAAATATTGGAAGTTAATAAAATCATAAACATAGTGTATGCGCCAAAGAAACTTCTTGCTTTGGTCTAAGAACCTCGCAACAAAAATATAGAACTGTGATACCACGACACTCGGGGGCTTCCAACCCATCAATGAAAAAACAGAGATATCTTATTATGACGGGAGGGAAAACCTCCGAGATAGAAAAAACGAGTATAGACTCCAGCCAAAAGCTCGGGGGCTCAGTGATCAAAAATACAGCTTGACAATATAGATTGTGTTTACAAATACACAAAGATGTATCAATGATAGAAATACAGCAAAGAAGAGGAAAAAGTTTTCAAGGGAAACCTAGCACATGATCTATGGTTATCCGCTCGGTAGAAGGACGAGTACTATGTTCGAGCATAGCTTCCCTTCACAAAGAACTCAGAATCCATCCGAAGAAGTTCATCCATCATATCTTCGAGCAACGGGAGTGACCAAATCGTCAATCTTGCCCATATTTCTCTTTTTCTTTGCCATCTTCGCCAAACAAGTAGGAACAATTTGATCTATGGGCAATTTTGGATGACAAATTTTTATCATCATCATGGCAAATCTTGCGCCAGCAGAACGTTGAGCTCGCACAAAGCCATGGATTCGAGGAGCATCTCGAAATTTCTCCATTAAAGCTGGAAGGGTTTACGGCATTTTGTTCGAGGGAACATGGTCCCATAAACTAAGAATAAAGTCTTCGTACAGAAGTCAAGGAAATCGCGGACCTGAGCCGCGCGATCTTGAAATCGACGATTTGGCGGAGTGCGCTCGGGAGTAACCCAAAAATTAGACCCATGTTGCGCAGCCGAGTCTCGACAAAACGAGTGGTTCGAGCTTCAACACGTTGGTCTTCGGCGACGGCATCCGGAAACGAGCTCGACACATCAAACAAAAAATCAAGTAACGAATGGTGAAGAATAATATCCAATATGGTTACGAGCGGGAAACATACTGTCATGTCCAAGCGGCATCGGTCATTAGCTGAAGCATATAATTCTCGCGAGAAGAAGCTTCAGCAGCTTCAGCAACAGCAGCATCCTTCGCAGCGATGGCTTCCTTTGCCTGTTGAAGAGCAATTTCCTCTCTCTCGGACGCTTGTAATAATGCATCATAATAGAGATAATAAAGAATTATCGCACTAAAAGATATGATTGTTGTATTCTCAATTGAATATATACCATATTTTTAGAGAATTCTTTACTAGTCCTATTTGACTCCTAACGTTCGGTCCCATTTACTAGGTTCCAACCTAAGGTCAAAGCTTTTGCTCTGATACCAACTGTGGTGACCCTGCATACCACTGCATGTTGTATTATGCCAGTCGTTGATATAACATTCACGAAGTACCATTCCGCAAATATTACATCCCTCAGAGTAGTACAACAGAACATAGCAGATCCATAACTCATTCATTTATTATTACAAGCATAATATACATATCGTCTTGGAGCTCCTCTTGGGTCCTAAGAGGGATACTCCTGGGTTCGAGTCGAACCCATCTTAACTTACAATATAGAAGTTTCACTAGGTTATACATTTATTCCCCCGAGCAGTTAAGTACTAAGAGTTCGTACTGCTCGGATACTACTACTACTCGGTGATTCTAGACTTGATCTCCTTCGAAAGCCTCCCCGGTTCCGTAGACTATAAGGTAGTCTACGCCTTCAACACCTCCAGAGAGGTCTGGTTCTTCATAGCCGATGATCTCGGCTCCTTCAGGGTTGTCGTAGTCCTCCTCCAGACGGTTTAGACAATCTAAGCAAGGGATTTAAGAGTGGGATGAGTACGAGCATACTCAACAAGTTCATTATAGATAAGAGGTGTGTAATGCACTAGCTACGATATTAGACCAGAAAGTCTAATACCAATGTAGGTTTTGATAAACATTTCTTCAAGAGGTTGCTTTTATTTCAAAGAGCTATGTCCGTCAGCTTTCACCGGTTTACTAGAACTTCATGGAGCTCCTTTCCGGCCGCGTTAGCAGTTCCATATCCCGGAACAGGGAGTGACAGGTCACGGTTTTTTACACTCTACAGAGGTGTGTTGCTTTACCCATAAGAGATCTTAACCTTGGTGCCAATCGTGCAGCTTTCCCGTCCACACTTCCTTCGGTGTGAGGCCCGGTATAAGGTCTAGCCAATCATGTTCCTCCGCTACCTCGCACACCCACCCTTTGTTGCATACCCCGACCCTGGTTCCTCGCCGGTCCCATTATTCCCACTCACGGGTGGACCCCGACCACGACAACAGTTTGGGACTCCTTAACCAAACTCCTTCGCCGGTAGCTGCAACCCATCATAGACCGCAATATCGTGGGGACTTAAGGCTTCCCCGACCAACCGCTTGTTCTTCGGGCGACAAGTGTCTACGGACTATGCCGTGGGGACTTAAGGCTTCCCCAGCCAACCGCTCGCCCCCGACAGATACAAGTGTCTACGGTAGAGCGTATCCGTTGATGTACGAGAGGTGGAAACACTTTTGACTACTCCGTCCCACTCCGGATCTTATGGTTAACACGGGTATTACGGCACAAGAATCACTGGACGACATTTGTTGTTAATCCTAGATGTTTATAAACCCTTGCAATGGAACCTCCACCATATCCACACAATCCATGGTTCCATTGCCCACCACATAGTCATATTCATAGTTATGAAAATAGTGGTTTTGGTTTTTATGCAATAGTGATAATCATAGTACTTTACAAGTAATTTGATAAAGATACTCAAATGACATGAGCAAGTGATGAACTTGCACGAACACCGCAAAGTTTTGCAGTTGGATGGTGTGGACTGACCCTTGTCCTCTGTTTCTGAAAAATAGCATCATTGTCCGATAAGGGCAATGGTTAAAGAAGCAATTATGCATGATTCCAGTTTTAGGGTTTGTTCCCCCCTTTCCGATGACAATATTATTTCATGTTAGAGGTTAATACTAAGAATGATTTGGGGATACTTTATTTAAAGTAAAATACAACCTTGAAATGTTGTCAAGGTGTTTTTAAAGTCCAAAGGCATTAATGGACTTATTTTCATTATTGAAAATATTATGTGTGATTTAAATGATTATTTAAATCATCAAATTAAGACTTATTCTTAGTTGTCTTCAAAAATTCTCTTTGATATTTTATTCAGATAGAGAATTTTATGCTGATAAATTTTCATATTTTTAATTTTTTTTAGAGCTATTAAACATTTCTGGTGTAATTTCAAAGTTTCTGTATTTAAATGATTTTGTAAATGACAAGAATGCCCCTGGGCCCACATGTCAGTGCGGCCCAGTGGGTTAGGTCGCACCCGAGCCACCAGTTCGGCTCGGTCGGCCCACTCGCTCCTCTCCTCTCTTCCTCGCGCCGAAACCCTAATCCCCTCCTCGACGCTCTGGCGATGCCGTGGTCGCCGCCGCCTTCGCCGAGATACTCCGGCCATCTCCGGCCAACTCCGGCGACGGGATGCGGCGGATCTGGACCGCCTCACGACGGCGCATCAGGTCCACCGGCTTGATCTGAACCTTGTCTTCTCCTTCGTCTGCCCCCATCGCGTTCGCCCGCACGGTGATGCGTCGCTCACCGGCGCTTCTGGCGCCGTGACGCCTCCGTGGGTGCTACCGTGGTGGTGCTGGGGCGCTCGCGCTCGGCGACGCCAGGCCAGGCCGCGGCTTGGCACTGCCGTGGTTGGCCCGTGCCGCCGTGCCGCCATGGCACGTCGTGTGCTCCGCTCCAGGTACGCGCCTCCATTTCCCCCCTTCTTCTTCCTTCTCTGTGCTCTGCTCGAGTGGCTGGCCTGCCTCTCCCCATGGAGATGATGTGCCGTGCTCTACTGCTTGCGCTTGCTGTGCATGCGTGTGTGCTATTGCTGCTCTTCTGGCTAGCTGCTGCTCTTGCTCTGCTGTCATGGCCATAGCTGTGCTGCTGCTGTTCTTGCTATTGGCCCTACTGGCCTTGGCCAGTGTTGCCCAGGCCATGCTAGTTCTTGCTATTCTTACTGAATTCCTGTTCTGTGCCTCTATTCTAGTTGCTATACTTTCCAGAGTTCAAGTGTATTCATGTATGATTCTCTGACTTGATTGCAGTGTGCAATTCTTGCAAATTTGCAAGTGCCAGAGCAATTGTGGCTTATTCTGGTGCTCAAATTTATGATTGTGCTCAATTGAGCATTACTGTGGGCTTAACAATGTTATTCAATAATCATTTGATGTGTGCCTTGCTTGTGCATCTTGATCCAGTGGCTCATCATGCCTTTGATGTGCTCTAGATACAATCATGAATTATTATTTGATTATCTGTGAAGCATCTATTGATTAACTGTGGCTACTACCTTTATATGATTTATGATTTGATGTCATGATTGATTCTAGCCTGCCTTAACAGGCTCTAGCAAGCTCTGGTGATCAAATGATCATCACTTGCTTGTTGATTGCATGATAGCTTACTGCCTGTGTCTATCTGGTGTTCATCCTGGTGCCTGTGTGACACACATACTTGTGCTGGTGTGTGTTGATGCTTGCTCAAGCATCATCTGATGCTTGCAGTGAGCCATTGGGTCACTGGCAAGGTGTTGGTGCTTTGATTACTTGTCTGCTTCATTTATCTGTAATTCCTTGCTTTACTAGATGGATAAATGATGTTAACTGTTTAGCAGTAATGATCATATGGATGACTTTTGATGTAGCTAGAGGGATGCCAACCACTGGTTGGGTACCCTAGCTCATACTGAACCCTCTTGGGTGATGATGTGAGGGCTGGAAATGTTGGCTGTGGGTTGAGGTGGCCACGACGGCCATTTGGTGCTTGTCATGGTAGCTCCCCCTTTCTCTGTGGCTTGCTGTGGTGAATAGTTGCTCACTGGCCTGACCATATTTGGTTGCCATATGCTTTTGATGTTGACAAACATGGATAGACACTTGATAGTCTGTCTTGTCTGATGGTGTAGTGGCCATAGGTGCTAAGTGACTCTGATTAGCTAGATAGGATCAACCCTTGTTGGATTTCTTTGATTATGCCACTGATTTGGCATAGCCAATGTTCCCAGGGTGCCTTCCTATTGGTTTTCCTCTTGTTTACTTGCACCAATTTGGCAAGTAGCCAGATGATGACTCACATATAGGGTTTCTACCCACTTTGCTTCTGTGACTTGTGCATATGATGGATTTGTATGAGCAAAACCCTGCTTGCTCATGATTTGTTGCTACACCTCACTCCAGCTCCTAGAAATAGGTGTTGATGTAGAGGTTCAGCTGCTGGTTGAGTTCTTGGCTTGCCCTGCTCCTCCTGGCTTGCTAATGATGCTTGGTTAATTTCTGATGATTGGGGCTAGGTGAGACAGCTCTTGCTGTTCACCTGTTCTTGGTGTTCTTGACCTGTTCTTGCTAGTTCTTGGTATCTGGTGGACTTACCCAGTGAATTCTGCCGATGATCTGTGGGTTCTGGCGGTGGAAAAGGTTTTATACCATCTTTGCTTTGCTCACATGGTCGACAGCTGAGCCAGGCATACTTGGGTGACTCACTAGGCTGTGTGTGTGTGTTGTGCTCCATGCACACAGCCTTGTGAGCGAGGTGTGTGTGTGTAACCCGATGCTTTGCATCGGGCACAGGAACTTGGTCGTGAGATGGATCGGCTCGGCAGCTTTGGTCATATCCTCTCAATTCTCAATTCTTTGCTAACCTGCCAAGTGGCATTGCCAGTTGGCATAATGTTGTGTTAATTTTGTTTGTGTGCAGGGATCAAGCAATTGGTCAAGATGGACATGAAGATCATCAAGTCCAAGATCAAATGATAATTACCTTGTAATATTTAGGATAGAATCTTACCTTGTAATTTTCCTTTATTTTGCTTATTTCTATTTATTCCAATTCATGTAATATGTTGTAATATTTCATATTGCATTTCTGGATATTGTAATTGACAATGTATCATATGTGATTATCAATAAAACTACAATTTTCCTTATTGAGCTTTATATAATTGTTGTACTATTTATATTCTTAATTACTTATAATTGTTTATTGAATTATCTCAAGTTTGAATTATGTGATATCAATTTGATGTTTGAATTTAAAATTTAAATTCAAATTTGGTTTGAATTCAATCATGCAACTTAATTTTGAATTCAATCATGCAACTTAAGATTGTGATGCAATATCTCTTCTCTCTTCTCAAAACCCTAATGTACTTGAGTAGGAACAAGTTCGTCGCACTCTCGAAACCCTATCCCTGTAAGGTGTCGAGAGAGAAACCTGTCCCCCCTTCGATGCAGTTTTGTTTTAAAAGCGCGAAATTTTCCCAGAATTTACGATGCAATGCACATCCCTTTCTAAAATCTACCCCTCGATCGTCTCTAAACCTGGGACATTACATAACTCCAGTACTGAGAGCCACGATACGGAAAACCTTCCAGAGACGCCGCCGCAGCCAATCCCATCTCGGGGGATTCAGGAGATCGCCTCCGGCACCCTGCCGGAGAGGGGAATCATCTCCCGGAGGACTCTTCACCGCCATGGTCACCTCCGGAGTGATGTGCGAGTAGTTCACCCCTGGACTATGGGTCCATAGCAGTAGCTAGATGGTCATCTTCTCCTAATTGTGCTATCATGGTTGGATCTTGTGAGCTGCCTAACATGATCAAGATCATCTATCTGTAATGCTACATGTTGCGTTTGTTGGGATCCGATGAATAATGAATGCTATGTTATGTTGATTATCAATCTATCATCTATGTGTTGTTTATGATCTTGCATGCTCTCCGTTGCTAGTAGAGGCTCGGCCAAGTTTTTGCTTGTAACTCCAAGAGGGAGTATTTATGCTCGATAGTGGGTTCATGCCTCCATTAATTGCAGGGACGGTGACGAGAAAGTTCTAAGGTTGTGGATGTCTTGTTGCCACTAGGGATAAAACATCAATGCTATGTCTAAGGATATATTTGTTGATTACATTACGCACCATACTTAATGCAATTGTACTGTTGTTTGCAACTTAATACTTGGAGGGGTTCGGATGATAACTCTGAAGGTGGACTTTTTAGGCATAGATGCATACTTGGATAGCGGTCTATGTACTTTGTCGTAATGCCCAATTAAATCTCACAATACTCATCATAACATGTATGTGCATGGTCATGACCTCTTTATTTGTCAATTGCCCAACTGTAATTTGTTCACCCAACATGCTTATTCTTATGGGAGAGACACCACTAGTGAACTGTGGACCCCGGTCCATTCTTTTACATCGAATACAATCTACTGCAATACTCGTTCTACTGTTTTCTGCAAACATCATCATCCACACTATACACTACTAAGAAAAGGCCTAGTCGTAAGACTGCCAGCAGTGGCGCACCATGACTGCCGTGCGCCACTACTACTTAGCAGTGGCGCACCACAAAACGGTGGGCCACTGTTACAAAAGTAGTAGTGGCGCACCATGATTGTGGTGCGCCATAAGTAAGTGGTGACGGGAGTCCGGCTCCTCCCCCAAACTAGTAGTGGCGCACGTCTGCGTGGTGCGCCAGCTGCTACATTCCTTACCTATGGCGCACGTTGTTGAGGTGCGCCACTGCTAGGACGTGTCCAGAGCCCATTTAGAGATGATAGGCTTAGCAATGGCGCACTTAGGTGGTGCGCCACTGCTACATAGGTTACCTATGGCGCATGTCGTTATGTGCGCCACTGCTAGGGGGGGTGGCCAGAGCCCATTTAGAGATGAGAGGCTTAGCAGTGGCACACCACCAAGCAGTGCGCCATTGCTATGTCACCCTAGCAGTGGCGCACGGCTCGGTGGTGCGCCACTGCTAACCTGGGACCATTTTCCTGCTTTTACCCCCTCCACTCACATGTGCCACCCACTTTCCCCAAACACTCTTCCACCACCACCTCCCACCAAATCTGGATCTGGTCGTGTTGCCCCTCCTTCCCACCTCATTTTCACCTCTTCATTCACCAAAATTAAGTTGGTAAACTTAATTTTCTTCATAGATAAGTAATGGTGAAGCTTTCTTAGCTCAATACCCTACTCAATCTCAACTTTTTACCTCATCCAACACTCTAGGTCTCGCCGTATCGGTAACTTTGTTGGTTTTATGCTTTGTGTGTGACCGGTTCCGATATGATCATCTTGCACACACGTCACGTACACGTGTGTGTGCACATATGTTATGTGCGAAGCTCGATGATCATGTGTGTTGTGCGCATGCGCGAAAAGCGTCACGTGCATGTGTGTTGTATGCGAAGCCTCCGGATCCACATGTGTTGTATATGCGAAGCCTCCACACATGTGTTGCATGTGTTTTTGTTTGCAGGGATTTGAAATGCGATGGAGTTGCCAATATTTTGCCGAAACGTTGATTCATTTCCGTTTCGGCGAATGTTGGGCATACTACGCATATACATATGTCCTATTTTTAGGGAAGGTCATGCCAAAATTTTCTTTTGGTATGCTAAGATATCTGTTTTCTCTATACCCGCAGGCGACCATGGTCCGCATGATGAGCGAAGGCGTTGTGGCTAGGTTTTTGAAAGCCGCGACAGCCGAGATGATTAGAAATAACCAAAAAGAGATAAGATGTCCGTGTCGAAGATGCAAGCTGACGAGCCTTATGGACCCTAAAGCCGATATGGTGCGGGACCACCTTCTCATGCGTGGTTTCATGGATGGCTATCGGTGGGAAGGCAACGAAGATGATTATGAATTTGTCCATGGGATTTCAACAACAAATAAGGAAGGAGGTGATCAGGATGTAGAAGTTCTCGGACATGATCAGGATGTAGAAGATCCCGGAGATGATCATGATCACAATGTAGGAGATCCTGGACCTGATGATGAGGAAGATCAAGATGGAGGTCATCATGATGATCATGAAGATGAAGACGATGGACCATTGATGTCTACGCCCCCTCCTTTTCCTGTAGACAGTGTTGGGCCTCCAAGAGCAGAGGTTTGTAGAACAGCAGCAAGTTTCCCTTAAGTGGATCACCCAAGGTTTATCGAACTCAGGGAGGAAGAGGTCAAAGATATCCCTCTCATGCAACCCTGCAACCACAAAGCAAGAAGTCTCTTGTGTCCCCAACACACCTAATAGGTGCACTAGTTCGGCGAAGAGATAGTGAAATACGGGTGGTATGAATATATATAAGCGGTAGCAACGGCACCGGAAAAGTGCTTTGCCCGGGACGAGTAAACAAGCGAGTAGTAACACGGCGGTAGTAACGCAGTAAAACGAGTAAACAAGCAGCGATAGCGATATTTAGGAACAAGGCCTAGGGATTAGACTTTCACTAGTGGACACTCTCAACATTGATCACATAACGAGAATAGATAAATGCATACTCTACACTCTTTTGTTGGATGATGAACACCATTGCGTAGGATTACACGAACCCTCAATGCCGAGTTAACAAGCTCCACAATTCAATGTTCATATTTAAATAACCTTAGAGTGCATGAAAGATCAACACGACTAAACCAAGTACTAACATAGCATGCACACTTGTCACCTTCACACTATGTAGGAGGAATAGATCACATCAATACCATCATAGCAATAGTTAACTTCATAATCTACGAGAGATCATAATCATAGCCTACGCCAAGTACTAACACGGATGCACACACTTGTCACCATTACACCGTGCGGGAGGAATAAAACTACTTTAATAACATCACTAGAGTAGCACATAGATAAATTGTGATACAAAACACATTGCAATCATAAAGAGATATAAATAAGCACTTCACTATGCCATTCATAACGGTGAATAAGTATTACGTGAAATATAGCCTAAGAGACCCACACGGTGCACACACTTGTCACCTTTACACACGTGGGACAAGGAGTCTCCGGAGATCACATAAGTAAAACCCACTTGACTAGCATAACGACATCTAGATTACAAGCATCATCATATGAATCTCAATCATGTAAGGCAGCTCATGAGATTATTGTATTGAAGTACATAGGAGAGAGATGAACCACATAGCTACCGGTACAGCCCCGAGCCTCGATGGAGAACTACTCCCTCCTCATGGGAGACAGCAGCGGTGATGGAGATGGCGGTGGTGTCGATGGAGGAGCCTTCCGGGGGCACTTCCCCATCCCGGCGGCGTGTCGGAACAGAGACTCCTGTCCCCCAGATCTTGGCTTCGCGATGGCGGCGGCTCTGGATGGTTTCTCGTACCGTGGCTTTTTCGTGTCGAGGTTTTAGGTCCAGGGGCTTTATATAGGCGAAGAGGCGGCGTCAGGAGGTCGAAGGGGCGACCACACTATAGGGGGGCGTGGCCCCCCCTTGGCCGCGCCGGCCTAGGGTTTGGTGGCCCTGTGCCCCCTCTCTGGCGGTTCTCGGGTGTTCTGGATGCTTCCGGGCAAAATAGGAACCTGGGCGTTGATTTCGTCCGATTCCGAGAATATTTCTTTACTAGGATTTCTGAAACCAAAAACAGCGAGAAAACAACAAGCTGGCCCTTCGGCATCTTGTTAATAGGTTAGTTCCGGAAAATGCACAAATATGACATAAAGTGTGCATAAAACATGTAGATATCATCAATAATGTGGCATGGAACATAAGAAATTATCGATACGTCGGAGACGTATCGGCATCCCCAAGCTTAGTTCCTGCTCGTCCCGAGCAGGTAAACGATAACAAAGATAATTTCTGGAGTGACATGCCATCATAACCTTGATCATACTATTGTAGGCATATGTAATGAATGCAGCGATCAAAGACAATCGTAAATGACATGAGTAAACAACTGAATCATAAAGCAAAGACTTTTCATGAATAGTACTTCAAGACAAGCATCAATAAGTCTTGCATAAGAGTTAACTCATAAAGCAATAATTCATAGTAGAGGTATTGAAGCAACACAAAGGAAGATAAAGTTTCAGCGGTTGCTTTCAACTTGTAACATGTGTATCTCATGGATATTGTCAATGTAAAATAATATAACAAGTGCAATATGCAAGTATGTAGGAATCAATGCACAGTTCACACAAGTGTTTGCTTCTTGAGATGGAGAGAAATAGGTGAACTGACTCAACAATAAAAGTAAAAGAATGGCCCTTCAAAGAGGAAAGCATCGATTGCTATATTTGTGCTAGAGCTTTGGTTTTGAAAACATATAGAGAGCATAAAAATAAAGTTTTAAGAGGTGTATGTTGTTGTCAACGAATGGTAGTGGGCACTCTAACCCCCTTGCCAGACAAACCTTCAAAGAGCGGCTCCCATTTTATTTTTATTTTTGTGTGGCACTCCTTCCAACCTTTCTTTCACAAACCATGGCTAACCGAATCCTTCGGGTGCACTGCCAACAATCTCATACCATGAAGGAGTGCCTTTTTATTTTAGTTTTATTATGATGACACTCCTCCCCACCTTTGCTTTCTCAAGCCATGGCTAACCGAATCCTTCGGGTGTCGTCCATCAATCACATACCATGGAGGAGTGTCTATTTTTATTAATTAATTTGGGACTGGGAATCCCATTGCCGGCTCTTTTGAAAAATTATTGGATAAGCGGATGAAGCCACTAGTCCATTGGTGAAAGTTGCCCAACAAGATTGAAAGATAAACACCACATACTTCCTCATGAGCTATAAAACATTGACACAAATCAGAGGTGATAAATTTTGAATTGTTTAAAGGTAGCACTCAAGCAATTTACTTTGGAATGGCGGAGAAATACCATGTAGTAGGTAGGTATGGTGGACACAAATGGCATAGTGGTTGGCTCAAGGATTTTGGATGCATGAGAAGTATTCCCTCTCGATACAAGGCTTAGGCTAGCAAGGTTATTTGAAACAAACACAAGGATGAACCGGTGCAGCAAAACTCACATAAAAGACATATTGTAAACATTATAAGACTCTACACCGTCTTCCTTGTTGTTCAAACTCAACACTAGAAATTATCTAGACTTTAGAGAGACCAAATATGCAAACCAAATTTTAGCATGCTCTATGTACTTCTTAATTAATAGGTGCAAAGTATATGATGCAAGAGCTTAAACATGAGCACAACAATTGCCAAGTATCAAATTATTCAACACATCATACCAATTACTACATGTAGCATTTCCCGTTTCCAACCATATAACAATTAACGAAGCAGTTTCAACCTTCGCCATGAATATTATGAGTAAAGCCTAAGGACATACTTGTCCATATGCTACAGCGGAGCGTGTCTCTCTCCCACACAAAGAATGCTAGGATCCATTTTATTCAAACAAAACAAAAAACAAACCGACGCTCCAAGAAAAGCACATAAGATGTGATGGAATAAAAATATAGTTTCGGGGAGGAACTCGATAATGTTGTCGATGAAGAAGGGGATGCCTTGGGCATCCCCAAGCTTAGATGCTTGAGTCTTCTTGAAATATGCAGGGATGAACCACCGGGGCATCCCCAAGCTTAGACTTTTCACTCTTCTTGATCACATTGTATCATCCTCCTCTCTTGACCCTTGAAAACTTCCTCCACACCAAACTCAAAGCAACTCATTAGAGGGTTAGTGCATAATCAAAAAATCACATGCTCAGAGGTGACACATTCATTCTTAACACTTCTGGACATTGCTCAAAGCTACTGGAAGTTAATGAAACAAAGAAATCCATCCCACATAGCAAAAGAGGTAATGCGAAATAAAAGGCAGAATCTGTCAAAACAGAACAGTCCGTAAAGACGAATTTTATTGAGGCACCAGACTTGCTCAAATGAAAATGCTCAAATTTAATGAAAGTTGCGTACATATCTGAGGATCACTCACGTAAATTGGCATAATTTTCTGAGTTACCTACGAGAGAATTTTGCCCAGATTCGTGACAGCAAAGAAATCTGTTTCTGCGCAGTAATCCAAATCTAGTATCAACCTTGCTATCAAAGACTTTACTTGGCACAACAAAACACAAAACTAAGATAAGGAGAGGTTGCTACAGTAGTAAACAACTTCCAAGACACAAATATAAAACAAAGTACTGTAGCAAAATAACACATGGGTTATCTCCCAAGAAGTTCTTTCTTTATAGCCATTAATATGGGCTCAGTAATTTTAATGATGCACTCGCAAGAAATAGTATTTGAAGCAAAAGAGAGCATCAAGAAGCAAATTGAAAACACATTTAAGCCTAACATGCTTCCTATGAAAAGGAATCTTGTAAATAAACAAGTTCAAGAAGCATAATGCAACAAGCATAGAAAGATAAAACAAGTGTAGCTTCAAAAATTTCAGCACATAGAGAGGTATTTTAGTAACATGAAAATTTCTACAACCATATTTTTCTCTCTCATAATAACTTTCAGTAACATCATGAGCAAACTCAACAATATAACTATCACATAAAGCATTCTTATCATGAGTCTCATGCATAAAATTATTACTACCCACATAAGCATAGTCAATTTTATTAGTTGTAGTGGGAGCAAATTCAACAAAGTAGCTATCATTATTATTCGCATCATCAAATATAGGAGGCATATTGTAATCATAATCAAATTCACTCTCCATAGTAGGTGGCACCAAAAGGCTACTATCATTATAATCATCATAAATAGGAGGCAAAGTATCATCAAAGAAAATTTCCTCCTCAATGCTTGGGGGACTAAAAAGATCATGCTCATCAAAACCAGCTTCCCCAAGCTTAGAATTTTCCATATCATTAGCAACAATGGTGTTCAAAGTATTCATGCTAACATGTTCCATGGGTTTTTTAATTTTCGGATCAAACCATCCATGTCTTAAATCAGGAAATAAAATAAGAAGCTCATTGTTGTCCATTATGCCAAACTAGTGTAAACAAGAAACAAAAAGATGCAATTGCAGGATCTAAAGGAAATAGCTTCGAGTACTTACAACGGCGGAAAATAGCTTAGTAGCCAAGATCCGGAGTGTGAGTACCTTTTACCTTTCCGCCCCGGCAACGGCGCCAGAAAATACTTGATGTTGTCCAGGACTGGCGCGTGGTTGACGAGGGAGGAAATGGTGTAGCTTTCCTTCGTTCCCCGGCAACGGCGCCAGAAAATAGCTTGATGTCTACGCCCCCTCCTTTTCCTGTAGACAGTGTTGGGCCTCCAAGAGCAGAGGTTTGTAGAACAGCAGCAAGTTTCCCTTAAGTGGATCACCCAAGGTTTATCGAACTCGGGGAGGAAGAGGTCAAAGATATCCCTCTCATGCAACCCCGCAACCACAAAGCAAGAAGTCTCTTGTGTCCCCAACACACCTAATAGGTGCACTAGTTCGGCGAAGAGATAGTGAAATACAGGTGGTATGAATATATATAAGCGGTAGCAACGGCACCGGAAAAGTGCTTTGCCCGGGACGGTAAACAAGCGGTAGTAACACAGCAGTAGTAACGCAAGTAAAACAAGTAAACAAGCAGCGATAGCGATATTTAGGAACAAGGCCTAGGGATTAGACTTTCACTAGTGGACACTCTCAACATTGATCACATAACAGAATAGATAAATGCATACTCTACACTCTTTTTTTGGATGATGAACACCATTGCGTAGGATTACACGAACCCTCAATGCCGGAGTTAACAAGCTCCGCAATTCAATGTTCATATTTAAATAACCTTAGAGTGCATGAAAGATCAATACGACTAAACCAAGTACTAACATAGCATGCACACTGTCACCTTCACACTATGTAGGAGGAATAGATCACATCAATACCATCATAGCAATAGTTAACTTCATAATCTACGAGAGATCATAATCATAGCCTACGCCAAGTACTAACACGGATGCACACACTATCACCATTACACCGTGCAGGAGGAATAAAACTACTTTAATAACATCACTAGAGTAGCACATAGATAAATTGTGATACAAAACACATTGCAATCATAAAGAGATATAAATAAGCACTTCACTATGCCATTCATAACGGTGAATAAGTATTCTGTGAAATATAGCCTAAGAGACCCACACGGTGCACACACTTGTCACCTTTACACACGTGGGACAAGGAGTCTCCGGAGATCACATAAGTAAAACCCACTTGACTAGCATAACGACATCTAGATTACAAGCATCATCATATGAATCTCAATCATGTAAGGCAGCTCATGAGATTATTGTATTGAAGTACATAGGAGAGAGATGAACCACATAGCTACCGGTACAGCCCCGAGCCTCGATGGAGAACTACTCCCTCCTCATGGGAGACAGCAGCGGTGATGGAGATGGCGGTGGTGTCGATGGAGGAGCCTTCCGGGGCACTTCCCCGTCCCGGCGGCGTGCCGGAACAGAGACTCCTGTCCCCCAGATCTTGGCTTCGCGATGGCGGCGGCTCTGGATGGTTTCTCGTACCGTGGCTTTTTCATGTCGAGGTTTTAGGTCCAGGGGCTTTATATAGGCGAAGAGGCGGCGTCAGGAGGTCGAAGGGGCGACCACACTATAGGGGGGCGCGGGCCCCCCTTGGTCGCGCCGGCCTAGGGTTTGGTGGCCCTGTGCCCCCTCTCTGGCGGTTCTCGGGTGTTCTGGATGCTTCCGGGCAAAATAGGAACCTGGGCGTTGATTTCGTCCGAGTCCGAGAATATTTCTTTACTAGGATTTACGAAACCAAAAACAGCGAAAAACAGCAAGCTGGCCCTTCGGCATCTTGTTAATAGGTTAGTTCCAGAAAATGCACAAATATGACATAAAGTGTGCATAAAACATGTAGATATCATCAATAATGTGGCATGGAACATAAGAAATTATCGATACGTCGGAGACGTATCAACCATCGTCGATGGACTGGGTGCAGGACCCTTATCTTCAAGAGCTGCTTCTCAAGCAGACGAGTAACGCAAGAGCTGCCGCCCGAGAGAAAGCCAAGATGGATCAACTAGAGGTAGACGCGGTTACTCCATTGTATGAAGGATGCAGGCCGGAGGATACCCGCTGAAAGTAACGCTCATGGCTGCGGAGATGAAGGTAAAGCACGGAATGATAGACACATCCTTCAACGACAACATGTTATTACGGCAGGAACGTCTTCCCAAAGGTAACACGTGTCCGACTAGTATCGAGGAGGCCAAGAAAATCGTGTGTCCTCTGGATTTACCGCATGTGAAATACCATGTGTGCTTGAACGATTGCATCATTTATCAGAACGAGCATGCGGAGTGTACCATATGTACGGTGTGCGGCGTCAGTCGGTACAAGAAGGGGAAGAAAGCTCCTCGGAAGGTGGTGTGGTACTTTCCGATCACTCCTCGTCTGCAGCGGTATTTCGCGGATCCTAAACAAGCAAAGCTAATGTGCTGGCACGCGGATATGAGGAAGGGAGAAGATGACGCAGATGATCCGAAGAAAAATAAAAAGGACAGGATGTTGAGACACCCTTCGGATGCTAGCCAGTGGAATGCGTTGAACCTCGAGTAACCAGAATTTGGGGACGATCCTAGGAACATAAGGCTGGGCGCGAGCACCGATGGAGTCAATCCGTTTGGCAGCCAGAGCGGCACGCATAGCACCTGGCCCGTGTTTGTGTGGATGTACAACCTCCCCCCGTTGTTGTGCATGAAGAGGAAGTACATTCAAATGAGTATGCTAATTGAAGGGCCGAAACAACCAGGGAACGACATCAATCTGTATATGGGGCTTCTGAAAGAGGAGCTAGCAACGCTATGGGACGCGCCTGCCAACACGTGGGACGCCGCCGCAGAAGAATATTTCCCTATGAGAGCCGCGTTGCTCACGACGGTGCACGACTTTCTCGGTTACGGATATGTCGCGGGGCAGGTGGTCCATGGATTCAATGCATGCGTCAGGTGCATGGACGACACAATGTACCGCCATCTAGATAGAGATCCTGGGTCCTCGAAAACGGTGTTCATGGGACATCGAAGGTGGCTTCGCGAGGACGACCCATGGAGGAAACGCAAGGATCTGTTCGATGGTCAAGACGAACCACGAAGACAGCCACGTACGAGAAGCGGCGAGCAAATAGACGAGCTATTGAAAAATTGGAAAGAGTCCCCACCGCCGGGAAAGAAGCGAAAGGCGCCGGAGCCGTCGCTTAAGGTATGGAAGACGAGGTGCTGTTTTACGGGACTTGCCGTCTTCGGAAGATCCTCCGTGTGCCTCACATCCTTGATGTCATGCACATCACGAAGAACGTGTGCGAGAGTCTGCTTGGTACCCTCCTCAACATGCCAGAGAAGACCAAAGATGGGCCGAAAGCAAGGTATGACTTGCAATCAATTGGGATCAGGGAGGAGCTTCACGCGGGACGCCCTAATGATGATGATGATGATGATGATGATGACGATGACGATGATGAGGCGGAGGACACGCAAAGTCGTCGCAAGGGCAAAAAGGCCAAAAAGATCGAATATTACTGCCCCCGCGTGCTTCACTCTAAGTCGGAAGGAGATCGAGCGGTTTTCGATCGTCTCCTAGGAGTAAAACTTCCTTACGGTTACGCGGGGAAGATAAGCAGGTACCTAGACAAAGCGAAGCGAGAGGTTCAGCGGGATGAAGTCTCACGACTGTCACGTGCTGATGACGCAGATACTTCCGGTTGCGATCCGTGGGATCATGGACGCGCACGTCCGTGAAACGCTTTTTGGCCTATGCAACTTTTTCGATGTCATCTCTCGGAAGTCTGTTGGCGTGAGGCAACTTAGAAGGCTACAGGAAGAGATCGTGGTGATACTGTGCGAGCTTGAGATGTACTTCCCGCCCGCATTCTTTGACGTTATGGTGCATCTGTCGGTACATATCGTGGAGGATATCATCCAAGCCGGGGCCGACGTTCCCGCACGGCATGATGTCGTTCGAAAGGATGAATGGTGTCATCAAAGGGTACGTTCGCAACGGGGCACGTCCGGACGGAAGCATAGCCAAGGGCTTTCGACCAAAGAGTGCATCTCCTTACGCACGAGTTATCTAGAAATCGAGAATCCCGTCGGTCCGCCCGTAAACGGGCACCTCGGGAAGCTCACCGGATGGGGTCACCGCGAGGGTAGCCGTGAAATGCATGTCGACTTCAAGGGTCGAATCGCCGACTTTGAAAGAGCAAACCTAGTCGCGCTACAACACATAGACGTGGTCGATCCTTGGGTGGTAGAGCACAAAACCTTCATCGCCACGACGTACAATGATCGGGGCCAACGAGAGGACGGACAGAGATATAATCAAAGAGCACAACTCAACCTTCACGCGGTGGTTCAAGGACAAGATGCTGACGTACCCTATAGACGAGGATTCTTCTGCGGAAGAAAAACTCATCTTCGCCTTGTCACAGGGCGCCGCGAACACAACCTGATGACATTTCAGGCGTACGATATCAACGGCTACACATTCTACACTGAGGAAAAGGACATGAAGAGCGATTATCAGAACTCCGGGGTAATGATGGAGTCCTACACCGGTGACATCAAGCAGAGATACTACGGAAAGATCGAGGAGATCTGGGAGGCTGAGACTACGCCGGAGAGAATGTGCCGATGTTCCGTGTCAGGTGGGCCAAGAACGTCGTAAAAGAAGACCGACATTTCACCACCATGGTTATACCCGAAGCCAAATCCAAGACAGCGGGCGCAAAGGTCACCGCGAAATATGAGCCATGGGTACTAGCTTCCCAAGTGGACCAATGCTTCTTCATTACCGACCCGCAAAAGCCCAGCCATGTTGTCGTGAGGAGAGGCAAAAGGAGCATCATCGGAATGGATGGAGCCGCCAACGAGCTAGACTTTGACCAGTACGGCGATCCGAAGATGGAAGATGACGATGATGATGATGAAGAACCATACACAACAAGAAGAAGCGAGGACCACCCTACCTAAAGGCCGTCCATTCAAGAGAAGAAGTCTAGGAGTTCGGGGCTAAATTATTCAACCGCGAGAAAGAAGGGCAAGAAGATTGTGAAAAGATAATTATGTATCATTTTCTTGTATGAATAATGGATGTCATATTGTTAATCTAGACATTGTACCGATCAAAATAGACATATAATTCATATTTTTGGATATTTTCTAGATTCTATAGTATTTTAAATATTCTACATAATTATAATTATTTATGCCTTTTATTTTGGTGTATTGTGCTATTTTGGATGTTTATGATAGTGTTAAATCAATTTAAAAAGAAAAGGAAAAAAATGGGGCCGCCAGGGTTCGAACCTGGCCGGCAAGGGTTTGGCACAAACCAACCAGGGACAGAGCCAGTGCGGTACTAAGCGGGATATGTCAATCCCCCCCGCGTTATTCTTTTGACCCGGACATAAAGAGCGGTGGCGCACCCCTAGAGGTGCGCCATTGCTAAGCCTCATAGTGGCGCACCCCGAGAGGTGCGCTATTGCTAAGGCATCAGGGGACTTAGTGAAATTTCCCCTTTCTTCCCTCGTCCCGACCACATCCCACCTCTGGTTCAAACTGCCTCGCGACGCCGCCGTCCCTCCTCTCCGACGCCACCTCCCCACGCACCACTGCCTCCTCTCCGACGCCACCTCCCTGGCGACACGAGCGACCACACCCCCGGCGATGCCCTCCTCTCCTCGCCACCCCGGCGACGCCCTCCTCTGCATCGTCACCGATGCCCAGATCCCCTCGATTCCCCTCCTCCCACCGGCGGCCAGATCCCCATGATTCCCCTCCTCCCACCGGCGGGCGCCTCTCCCCATTCACCACTCCCTCTCCGCCGGTGCCTCTCTCTGAAGCCACCGGACTCGCCGTACTCGCTGCGCCCTCCTCTGCATCATCATCGTCGCCAAGGTACCCCCGATGCCCCTCCTCCTCCTCATCCTCATGCAAGCCCCCGGTGCTTGCTAGGTGCTTGCTAGGTGCTAGGTGCTTGCTGCCGCTGCTTGCTGCTGCTAGGTGTTGCTGCTTGCTAGATTTTTAATATTTCTGTTGCTCATGATGGATTTTTAATATTACTGCTTGCTGCTGCTCATGATGGAAATGTTCTCTGTTAATTAGCTACTAGCTACTAGCTAATATTCTCTAAAAATTTGGAAATGAAAATTTCGAAATGTTCTCTGTTGACAGTAGGTTTAGTGGTTTGAAAATTTGGAAATGTTCTCTGTTGAAATGGAAATTTGGAAATGTTCTCTCTTGACAGTAGGTTTAGTGGTTTGAAAATTTGGAAATGTTCTCTGTTGAAATGGAAATTTGTAAATGTTCTCTCTTGACAGTAGGTTTAGTGGTTTGAAAATTTGGCTGATCAAAGAACTTCATGGTAAATATGTAGTAGGTTTAGCAGCTGAAAAATTTGAATGCAACAACCAATTTACCCAAAAATTCAAGATGAGGAGAAAGATGGTCAATATATTTCTCTGTTTAAGGTATTTTACATTGATATATCAAGCGATATTGAGTGAATATATGACTCTGTTGTGTAATAAATAACATTACATTACGAAAATCCTGAATAGCTAATGATTATTGAACTTGTATTCCACTATAAGAATATATGAGGAAAAGGTGAAACCATACTTGAATGTGGGCTTGTTCATATCTAGTTACGTGTCCGTATTTAAGCTGCTCTAGTAGATATCTAGTGATTTTAAGCTACTCGACTATTATGTATCCGATATTGCCGACTCTATCTTCAATGAAATTCTATTGTACTATGTATGCATTAGATAGTTGATCATTTTAGCCTAGTGCTGCGGCTATTTGTGAGTTAAGTTGTTGGACTGAAATTTTAAATCTGCTTTGGTTGTATGTGAGACAAGAGTCCTAGCTTGCTGCTGCTATGTGCTTGCTAGGTTGTTTGCTTGCTGCTGCTGCTAGGTTGCTTGCTTGCTTGCTGCTGCTGCTAGGGCTGTAAAATTGGGTATTTTTTGCTTGTTGCTGCTCTAGGGCTGTAAAATTGGGTATTTTTTGCTTGCTGCTGCTGCTAGGTTGCTAGGTTGATTACTGCTGCTGCTAGGTTCTTGAAGTTCACATTTTATACTGATTTGTTACTATTTTTCCATTCAAATGCATCTAATTTGGGATCAGAGTGAAGGGTTGATGCTCACAGTGTTCATTTTGATGTTTACAGCACTAGTTGTTGCACGCCGCGCCGCCCTGACCTCCACGCGCACCTTGGAGCAGCAGTCGGAGAAGCACGCCGCGCCGCCCTCGACCGCCGACGCCGCCGCGAGAGGACCGCCGCCGCACTTGCGGACAGGTAGCTGCCATATTGTCATTCTTTCACAGCCACTGGAACTTACCATATTGTCATTCATTTTCTTACCATATTGTCATTCTTTCACAGCCACTGGAACTTCAGCACCTGACCGTCGCTGCCATATCTTCCTCGACACGGAGCAACACCTCGCCTCTCGGTGACTCCACGCGACTCACGGTGAGCATCTTTGCTAGATGCTAGGCTGCTGCTTGTTGTTGATGCATGCTTGCTAGCTAGTTGCTTCGCTGCTAGTTGTTGATGCATGCTTGCTAGCTGCTGCTTGCTACTAGCTGCTGCTAGCTTGCTGCTGCTTGCTTGTTGATGCATGCTTTGCTAGTCTGTCTGCTTGCTACTAGCTGCTACTAGCTTCTGTTATTCTTCTGTTATTCTTGCTAGCTGCTGCTGCTTGCTGTTGATGCTGCTGGTGTATATGGTGTCATATTCTTGTGCATGTGCTATGGTGCTTGATACGTCTCCGACGTATCGATAATTTCTTGTGTTCCATGCCACATTATTGATGTTATCTACATGTTTTATGCACACTTTATGTCATATTCGTGCATTTTCTGGAACTAACCTATTAACAAGATGCCGAAGTGCCGATTCTGTTGTTTTCTGCTGTTTTTGGTTTCAGAAATCCTAGTAAAGAAATATTCTCGGAATTGGACGAAATCAACGCCCAGGGTCCTATTTTGCCACGAAGCTTCCAGAAGACCGAAGAGGAGACGAAGTGGGGCCACGAGGTGGCGACACCATAGGGCGGCGCGGCCCAAGCCCTGGCTGCGCCGACCTAGGGTGTGGGCCCCTCGTGCCGCCTCCTGACCTGCCCTTCCGCCTACTTAAAGCCTCCGTCGCGAAACCCCCAGTACCGAGAGCCACGATACGGAAAACCTTCCAGAGACGCCGCCGCCAATCCCATCTCGGGGATTCGGGAGATCGCCTCCGGCACCCTGCCGGAGAGGGGAATCATCTCCCGGAGGACTCTACGCCGCCATGGTCGCCTCCGGAGTGATGTGTGAGTAGTCTACCCCTGGACTATGGGTCCATAGCAGTAGCTAGATGGTTGTCTTCTCCCCATTGTGCTTAATTGTCGGATCTTGTGAGCTGCCTAACATGATCAAGATCATCTATCTGTAATTCTATATGTTGCGTTTGTTGGGATCCGATTTATAGAGAATACTTGTTATGTTGATTATCAAAGTTATGTCTATGTGTTGTTTATGATCTTGCATGCTCTCCGTTACTAGTAGATGTTCTGGCAAAGTAGATGCTTGTAACTCCAAGAGGGAGTATTTATGCTCGATAGTGGGTTCATGTCTCCGTGAATCCGGGGAAGTGACAGAAATCTCTAAGATTATGGATGTCTTGTTGCCACTAGGGATAAAACATTGGTGCTATGTTCAAGGATGTAGTTACTCGATTACATTACGCGCAATACTTAATGCAATTGTCCGTTGTTAGCAACTTAATACTGGAGGGGTTCGGATGATAACCTGAAGGTGGACTTTTTAGGCATAGATGCATGCTTGGATAGCGGTCTATGTACTTTGTCGTAATGCCCAATTAAATCTCACTATACTCATCATAATATGTATGTGCATGGTCATGCCCTCTTTATTTGTCAATTGCCCAACTATAATTTGTTCACCCAACATGCTTGTTTATCTTATGGGAGAGACACCTCTAGTGAGCTGTGGACCCCGGTCCAATTCTCTATACTTGAAATACAATCTACTTGCAATACTATTCTACTTGTTCTCTGCAAACAATCATCATCCACACTATACATCTAATCCTTTGTTACTGCAAGCCGGTGAGATTGACAACCTCACCTGTTTCATTGGGGCAAAGTACTTTGGTTGTGTTGTGCGGGTTCCACGTTGGCGCCCGAATCCCCGGTGTTGCGCCGCACTACATCTCGCCGCTATCAACCTTCAACATGCTTCTTGGCTCCTACCTGGTTCGATAAACCTTGGTTTCATGCGAGGGAAAACTTGCCGCTGTACGCATCACACCTTCCTCTTGGGGTTCCCAACGGACGCGTGTTGTACGCGTATCAAGCTCTTTTTTCTGGCGCCGTTGCCGGGGAGATCAAGACACGCTGCAAGGGGAGTCTCCACATCCCAATCTCTTTACTTTGTTTTTGCCTTGCTTAGTTTTATTTACTACTTTGTTTGCTGCACTAAATCAAAATACAAAAAAATTAGTTGCTAGTTTTACTTTATTTGCTATCTTGTTTACTATATCAAAAACACAAAAAAATTAGTTACTTGCATTTACTTTACTTGATTCATCATGTTTCCTTTTAATTTTACCACGAAAGACATACCGGTAGGACGTGGGTCTATAATTGGGAGAAATAATATAGAAGAATTTTTCAATCATGTCGATACCGTTGAAGATTTTGAAGATAGACACTTGGTAGAACTTGCTCCTACCTATGAAATTGCCGCTGTCTGCTTTAGTTCGTATGATGGAAACTAAATTTGTTAACCTCAATCCTATAATCCAACACATGTTTCTTACACTCGGTGATATGGAAGAAGGGGAAAAGAAAGACTTTGTTTTAGAAACCCTTCTTAGAGAATTTGGTGGTATAGCAAGAGAGGCTAGAAAGGTCTTTGCTAAATATAATATGCTTGGTTCTTATACCAATTTTGTTAGTCTCCTTGAAAAGATGGATATGGATAGAATAAAGTACACTAATAATATTAATGATGGTGGGGAGATCAAAGCACCAATACCATATAAGCTCCTAGCGATGAATGATGCACTAGAAAATAATTATGCTTGGCTTGTTCCTGAAAATTTGTTTGATGAGAGTAGCAAGCCCAAGACTAATGAAAAGGGGGACGCTAAAACTTATGTATCTAATATACTATGCCTGGTTGAGAAAACTCCACACCCCGCTGAAGATGCACCACCCTCCGATAATACTTGATACACACTTTCTGCGCCTAGCTGAAAGGCGTTAAAGAAAAGCGCTTATGGGAGACAACCCATGGTTTTTGCTACAGTAATTTGTTTTTATTTTGTGTCTTGGAAGTTTTTTACTACTGTAGCAACCTCTCCTTATCTTAGTTTAGTGTTTTGTTGTGCCAAGCAAAGTCGTTGATAGTAAAGTTCATACTAGATTTGGATTACTGCGCAGAAACAGATTTCTTTACTGTCACGAATCTGGGCTGTTTTCTCTGTAGGTAACTCAGAAAATTATGCCAATTTACGTGAGTGATCCTCAGATATGTACGCAACTTTCATTCAATTTGAGCATTTTCATTTGAGCAAGTCTGGTGCCTCGATAAAATTCGTCAATATGAACTGTTCTGTTTTGACAGATTCTGCCTTTTATTTCGCATTGCCTCTTTTGCTATGTTGGATGAATTTCTTTGATCCATTAATGTCCAGTAGCTTTATGCAATGTCCAGAAGTGTTAAGAATGATTGTGTCACCTCTGAACATGTTAATTTTTATTGTCCACTAATCCTCTAATGAGTTCTTCTAAGTTTGGTGTGGAGGAAGTTTTCAAGGATCAAGAGAGGAGTATGATGCAACATGATCAAGGAGAGTGAAAGCTCTAAGCTTGGGGATGCCCCGGTGGTTCACCCCTGCATATTCTAAGAAGACTCAAGCGTCTAAGCTTGGGGATGCCCAAGGCATCCCCTTCTTCATCGACAACATTATCAGGTTCCTCCCCTGAAACTATATTTGTATTCCATCACATCTTATGTGCTTTTCTTGGAGCGTCGGTTTGTTTTTGTTTTTTTTGTTTTGTTTGAATAAATGGATCCTAGCATTCACTGTATGGGAGAGAGACACGCTCCGCTGTAGCATATGGACAAGTATGTCCTTAGGCTCTACTCATAGTATTCATGGCGAAGTTTCTTCTTCGTTAAATTGTTATATGGGTGGAATTGGAAAATGATACATGTAGTAAATTGCTAAAATGTCTTGGGTAATGTGATACTTGGCAATTTTTGTGCTCATGTTTAAGCTCTTGCATCATATACTTTACACCCATTAATGAAGAAATACATAGAGCATGCTAAAATTTGGTTTGCATATTTGGTCTCTCTAAGGTCTAGATAATTTCTAGTATTGAGTTTGAACAACAAGGAAGACGGTGTAGAGTCTTATAATGTTTTCAATATGTCTTTTATGTGAGTTTTGCTGCACCAGTTCATCCTTGTGTTTGTTTCAAATAAACCTTGCTAGCCTAAACCTTGTATCGAGAGGGAATACTTCTCATGCATCCAAAATCCTTGAGCCAACCACTATGCCATTTGTGTCCACCATACCTACCTACTACATGGTATTTCTCCGCCATTCCGAAGTAAATTGCTTGAGTGCTACCTTTAAAATTCCATCATTCACCTTTGCAATATATAGCTCATGGGACAAATAGCTTAAAAACTATTGTGGTATTGAATATGTACTTATGCACTTTATCTCTTATTAACTTGCTTGTTGTGCGATAACCATGTTCACTGGGGACGCTATTAACTATTCTTTGTTGAATTTCATGTGAGTTGCTATGCATGTTCGTCTTGTCTGAAGTAAGAGAGATCTACCACCTTATGGTTAAGCATGCATATTGTTAGAGAAGAACATTGGGCCGCTAACTAAAGCCATGATCCATGGTGGAAGTTTCAGTTTTGGACAATATCCTCAATCTCATATGAGAAAATTATTAATTGTTGTTACATGCTTATGCATAAAAGAGGAGTCCATTATCTGTTGTCTATGTTGTCCCGGTATGGATGCCTAAGTTGAGAATAATCAATAGCGAGAAATCCAATGCGAGCTTTCTCCTTAGACCTTTGTACAGGCGGCATAGAGGTACCCCTTTGTGACACTTGGTTAAAACATGTGCATTGCGATGATCCGGAAGTCCAAGCTAATTAGGACAAGGTGCGGGCACTATTAGTATACTATGCATGAGGCTTGCAACTTGTAAGATATAATTTACATGATACATATGCTTTATTACTACCGTTGACAAATTTTTTTCATGTTTTCAAAATCAAAGCTCTAGCACAAATATAGCAATCGATGCTTTTCCTCTATGGAGGACCATTCTTTTACTTTCATTGTTGAGTCAGTTCACCTATTTCTCTCCACCTCAAGAAGCAAACACTTGTGAACTGTGCATTGATTCCTACATACTTGCATATTGCACTTATTATATTACTCTATGTTGACAATATCCATGAGATATACATGTTACAAGTTGAAAGCAACCGCTGAAACTTAATCTTCCTTTGTGTTGCTTCAATGCTTTTACTATGAATTATTGCTTTGTGAGTTAACTCTTATGCAAGACTTATTGATGCTTGTCTTGAAGTACTATTCATGAAAAGTCTTTGCTTTATGATTCACTTGTTTACTCATGTCATATACATTGTTTTGATCGCTGCATTCACTACATATGCTTTACAAATAGTATGATCAAGGTTATGATGGCATGTCACTCCGGAAATTATCTTTGTTATCGTTTTACCCGCTCGGGACGAGCAGTAACTAAGCTTGGGGATGCTGATACGTCTCCGACGTATCGATAATTTCTTGTGTTCCATGCCACATTATTGATGTTATCTACATATTTTATGCACACTTTATGTCATATTCGTGCATTTTCCGGAACTAACCTATTAACAAGATGCCGAAGTGCCGATTGTCTGTTTTCTGCTGTTTTTGGTTTCAGAAATCCTAGTAAAGAAATATTCTCGGAATTGGACGAAATCAACGCCCGGGGTCCTATTTTGCCACGAAGCTTCCGGAAGACCGAAGAGGAGACGAAGTGGGGCCACGAGGTGGCGACACCATAGGGCGGCGCGGCCCAAGCCTCGGCCGCTCCGACCTAGGGTGTGGGCCCCTCGTGCCGCCTCCCGACCTGCCCTTCCGCCTACTTAAAGCCTCCGTCGCGAAACCCCCGCACCGAGAGCCACGATACGGAAAACCTTCCGAGAGACGCCGCCGCCAATCCCATCTCGGGGATTCAGGAGATCGCCTCCGGCACCTCGCCGGAGAGGGGAATCATCTCCCGGAGGACTCTACGCCGCCATGGTCGCCTCCGGAGTGATGTGTGAGTAGTCTACCCCTGGACTATGGGTCCATAGCAGTAGCTAGATGGTTGTCTTCTCCCCATTGTGCTTAATTGTCGGATCTTGTGAGCTGCCTAACATGATCAAGATCATCTATCTCGTAATTCTATATGTTGCGTTTGTTGGGATCCGATGAATAGAGAATACTTGTTATGTTGATTATCAAAGTTATGTCTATGTGTTGTTTATGATCTTGCATGCTCTCCGTTACTAGTAGATGCTCCGGCCAAGTAGATGCTTGTAACTCCAAGAGGGAGTATTTATGCTCGATAGTGGGTTCATGTCTCCGTGAATCCGGGGAAGTGACGAAATCTCTAAGATTATGGATGTGCTTGTTGCCACTAGGGATAAAACATTGGTGCTATGTTCAAGGATGTAGTTACTCGATTACATTACGCGCAATACTTAATGCAATTGTCCGTTGTTAGCAACTTAATACCGGAGGGGGTTCGGATGATAACCTGAAGGTGGACTTTTTAGGCATAGATGCATGCTCGGATAGCGGTCTATGTACTTTGTCGTAATGCCCAATTAAATCTCACTATACTCATCATAATATGTATGTGCATGGTCATGCCCTCTTTATTTGTCAATTGCCCAACTGTAATTTGTTCACCCAACATGCCGTTTATCTTATGGGAGAGACACCTCTAGTGAACTGTGGACCCCGGTCCAATTCTCTATACTGAAATACAATCTACTGCAATACTGTTCTACTGTTTTCTCGCAAACAATCATCATCCACACTATACATCTAATCCTTTGTTACAGCAAGCCGGTGAGATTGACAACCTCATCTGTTTCGTTGGGGCAAAGTACTTTGGTTGTGTTGTGCGAGTTCCACGTTGGTGCCGGAATCCCTGGTGTTGCGCCGCACTACATCTCGCCGCTATCAACCTTCAACGTGCTTCTTGGCTCCTACTGGTTCGATAAACCTTGGTTTCATACTGAGGGAAAACTTGCCGCTGTACGCATCACACCTTCCTCTTGGGGTTCCCAACGGACGCGTGTTGTACGCGTATCAGTGCTCAGCTGGTGTATATGAGGAACAATTGTACATGTGCCATGGTGCTCAGCTGGTGTATATGGTGACATATTCTTGTGCAGGGATCGACAGAATTGCCCATTATCGCCGAAATGTTGATTCATTTCCGTTTCGGCGAAAATGGGGCACTCATATGTACATAAATTAGCATAGGTCATGCCCAATTTTTCCGTGAAATCTTGCGCTAATTTATGCATTTTTTCCTACTTAGTTCGAACATGGCCGACAACGATGAGGCCGGGCGGCAGCGGCAGCAAGCCATTTTGGATGCTAACCGATGAAATGGAGGTGATGGAGTCACAACCTCGCCGTGACGACGGCGAGGATGATGGCACCGATCCAGAGTACCGAGCGGACGATGCCGCCGACGATGACACCACTGATGGTGCCGGCGAGGATGACCACACCACGGATGGTGCCGGCGAGGATGACACCGACAAACGGAAGAAGCTACGGAGGGAACGTCGCCCAAATGTTCTCAGCACCGTGAAGCAGGCATTCACCGAAGTGAACCCTAGTGGGCATCCAACGGCGCCCCCTGAGTTAGTCAAAGGGTACTCGGCCCAACTAGGGTGCATCCTCCGGAGCACGGTCTCGATCAACACCGAGAACCTCAGGCATCCTGACCGAGCGAATTTGCGCACCCTCCTCTTCCAGAAGCTGCACGAACGATACGAGTTCCCGGTGGACTGCTCGTAAAAGCGTCTCATGCGGAACAAAGTGCACAATGCCGCCCTCACGAAGATGAGCACCGCCCTCGCTAGTTGGAGGAACCGAGTGAAGAAAATGATTAATAGTGGTGAGAGTTACGAGAAGATCAAGGAGTTAAATCCCTCGATCACCGAGCAAGACTACGCTGATTTCAAGATCAAGTGCGAGAGCGAGTCAACGTCGGATTCTAGTCAGTGGGGGAAGGACATGCGAAAACTGAACTTAGGCACCCACAAACTTGGTCCTGGCGGTTTTAGGGTGGCGCAACCGAAATGGGACGCCGCGGATGAGGAGCGTGTGAAGAACGGCCTCGATCCCCTCTTCCCGCAATACAAAAACAAGCAAACCAGGAACTTTCTCCTGGCCCGTTACCGTATTGACCCGAAAACAAAGGAGCTCACCACCACTCCGGATGTGAAGGAGTTTGAGGCTCTTCTGGTAAGGAATGCACCCGCTTAATTAGCTCCTTTATGGTTGCATTCTTATTGATGAATCCAAATTTCTAAATGGTTCATGCATGTTCCTCCCGTAGGCTAAGGAGCTCACTGCGGAAAGTGAAAAGGAAGCTAATAGCGGCGCGGGGTCCACGAGCTCCTCGCAGTGTGCCCCTTGGGACAACCCTTTAAATAGGGCGTTGAATGCCCACAAGAAGAGGGATCCATTGAGTAAGCCGACGTCGGCTGGTCGTGTGGTCGGCGAAGGATGCTCTATGAAATGGTCGAATACTATAAGTCGGGGAAAAGGAGAAAAAGGCCACCATCGATGAGAAGGAGGTCGCACATCTCAAGGCACAAGTTGCGCAGATCCCGACATTGGTCGAGACATTGGTCGAGGAGCAAGTGCGGCAACAAGTGCAACATATCGTGGAGACCCAACAGAGGATGCAACGACAGCAAGTGGAGGACCAAGTGGGCACGACGCTTAGCTCCATCATCCCTACCTTGGTTGCCGGTCTGGACGCGTGGTATAGGGGAGGAAAAAAGGGGCCTCCCCCGGTTCCCAGTTTCATATTTGTTTCGACCAACAATGTATGAGGCCATCGTCATTCCATTTGCTTTGGTTTTTCAGAATGCCGATGATTAGAATGTTTGGTCACCTATACACTTGGAGGAGGGGCCGGTGAACTCGGTGCGATGACACAAATATCAATCTCTTGTGCATCCTACTTGGTTTCACTGACGCCTTCTCTAAATGTTCATATTTGTTCCGACCAACAAAATATGAGGCATTCCATTTAGTTCATAATAGCTACTTGTCTCTTATTTGAGTTGGCACTTCTTAATTGCATAGCCCTTTCTTCCATTTTAGTGCCGATGATTAGAATGTTCGGTCAACAGAGGACACCGGGGTGACGCAAGTGAGCCTGGTGCGATGGCACAAGTATCAATCTCTTGTGCATCCTACCTGGCCTCACTTACGCCATCTCGGGATGTTCATATTTGTTTGGACCAACAATGTATGAGGCCATCGTCATTCCATTTGCTTTGGTTTTTCAGAATGCCGATGATTTGAATGTTTGGTCACCTATACACTTGGAGGAGGGGCCAGTGAACCTGGTGCGATGACACAAATATCAATCTCTTGTGCATCCTACTTGGTTTCGCTTACCCCTTCTCTAAATGTTAATATTTGTTCCGACCAACAAAATATGAGGCATTCCATTTAGTTCATAATAGCTACTTGTCTCTTATTTGAGTTGGAACTTCTTAATTGCATTGGCCATTCTTCCATTTTAGTGCCGATGATTAGAATGTTTGGTCAATCGTACACCGGGGTGACGCCAGCGAGCCTGGTGCGATGACACAAATATCAATCTCTTGTGCATCCTACCTGGCCTCGCTGACACCATCCCGGGATGTTCATATTTGTTTGGACCAACAATGTATGAGGCATTCCATTTAGTTCATACTAGCTACTTGTCTCTTATTTGAGTTTGCACTTCTTAATTGCATTGGCCGATGATTAAATTTTGTGGTCACTACACTCCGGGGTGACGCTAGTGAGCCTGCTGTGATGGCACAAATATCAATCTCTTGTGCATCCTACCTGGCCTCACTAACGCCATCCCGAGATGTTCATATTTGTTTCGACCAACAATGTATGAGGCATTCCATTTAGTTCATACTAGCTACTTGTCTCTTATTTGAGTTTGCACTTCTTAATTGCATTGGCCGATGATTAAATTTTGTGGTCACTACACTCCGGGGTGACGCTAGTGAGCCTGGTGTGATGGCACAAATATCAATCTCTTGTGCATCCTACCTGGCCTCACTAACGCCATCCCGGGATGTTCATATTTGTTTCGACCAACAATGTATGAGGCATTCCATTTAGTTCATACTACTTGGATCGTTTTTGAGTTTGCTCTTATTCGTTGCAAACATCTATGAGCGTGCACTAATGTTTCTTTGGCTTGTTCATATATGTGCAGATATGACGTGGTATGTCGTGTACAAGGGCAAGGTTCCCGAAGTCTACAACGACTGGGAGGAGTGTCGGAGACAGGTTCACCGTTTTAGCGGTAACAGCTACAAAGGGTACACCACTAGAGCGGAGGCCGAAGACAGATACGCACGCTATCTGGCGGGAGAGAGGACGGAGCGGAGGAGGAACCGGATGAAGACCACTTTCATCAGGACGGTGCTAGTAGTGACTCTAGCTCTCTTCTATGTGATGCTAGTTTAGATGATCGACCTTGTGTAACCACTAGCTCATTTGTGACTTATAACACCGTAACTTGCATTGTAACCTCTTCTCTAATGCGAATGCTTGTGAATCATGTGGGGCTAATGTGAAGAACTATGTATGGATAAGCTGTGCTGTTGTTTATATGCTGTTATATATCCTGTATTGTGCTATTGTACTGTCATATACAACCTGTATAAATACCTGCCAGGATACAAAAAAAAAATCGAAATCTTAGCAGTGGTGCACTAGTGGACCATCTGTGGCGCACTACCACTAAGTAGCAGTGGCGCACTACTCTGGATCCAGTGGCGCACTGCCCTGTGATCCTCTCCGAGACTAGCAGTGGCGCACCAGGATAAGTAGCAGTGGCGCACGTCCTGGAGAGGGCAGTGGCGCACGTGCTCACGCAGCGGTGGCGCACCTCCTCGCCGGACCGATGGCGCACGCAAGACGGTAGCAGTGGCGCACCTCTTCTACACGGTGGTGGCGCACCGCCTCGACCAACGAGTGGCGCACCACTTTGGAGTAGTAGTGGCGCACTGGAGGACATGCCAATGGCGCACCGGTCGGTGCGCCACGGTATCCGAGCTAGTAGTGGCGCACCCCTAGTGCGCCACTACTATGAGTTAGCAGTGGCGTGATAACAGTGGCACACCACTAGTGCGCCACTGATGGGTAAAAGTTGTGCGCCACTGATTGCCCTTTTTCTAGTAGTGATACATCTAATCCTTTGTTACAGCAAGCCGGTGAGATTGACAACCTCACTGTTACGTTGGGACAAAGTACTTTGGTTGTGTTGTGCAGGTTCCACGTTGGCGCCGGAATCCCTGGTGTTGCGCCGCACTACACTCCGCCGCCATCAACCTTCAACGTGCTTCTTGGCTCCTACTGGTTCGATAAACCTTGGTTTCTTATTGAGGGAAAACTTGCCGCTGTACGCATCACACTGATACGTCTCCGACGTATCGATAATTTCTTATGTTCCATGCCACATTATTGATGATATCTACATGTTTTATGCACACTTTATGTCATATTCGTGCATTTTCTGGAACTAACCTATTAACAAGATGCCGAAGTGCCGCTTGTTGTTTTCTGCTGTTTTTGGTTTCAGAAATCCTAGTAAAGAAATATTCTCGGAATTGGACGAAATCAACGCCCGGGTTCCTATTTTGCCCGGAAGCATCCGAACACATGAGAACCGCCGAGAGAGGGGCACGAGCCCACCAAACCCTAGGCCGGCGCGGCCAAGGGGGGGCCCGCGCCCCCCTATAGTGTCGTCGCCCCGTTGACCTTCTGACGCCGCCTCTTCGCCTATATAAAGCCCCTGGACCTAAAACCTCGATACGGAAAAGCCACGGTACGAGAAACCTTCCAGAGCCGCCGCCATCGCGAAGCCAAGATCTGGGGGACAGGACTCTCTGTTCCGGCACGCCGCCGGGATGGGGAAGTGCCCCCGGAAGGCTCCTCCATCGACACCACCGCCATCTCCATCAACGCTGCTGTCTCCCATGAGGAGGGAGTAGTTCTCCATCGAGGCTCGGGGCTGTACCGGTAGCTATGTGGTTCATCTCTCTCCCTATGTACTTCAATACAATAATCTCATGAGCTGCCTTACATGATTGAGATTCATATGATAATGCTTGTAATCTAGATGTCATTATGCTAGTCAAGTGGGTTTTACTTATGTGATCTCCGGAGACTCCTTGTCCCACGTGTGTAAAGGTGACGAGTGTGTGCACCGTGTGGGTCTCTTAGGCTATATTTCACAGAATACTTATTCACCGTTATGAATGGCATAGTGAAGTGCTTATTTATATCTCTTTATGATTGCAATGTGTTTTGTATCACAATTTATCTATGTGCTACTCTAGTGATGTTATTAAAGTAGTTTTATTCCTCCTGCACGGTGTAATGGTGACAGTGTGTGCATCCGTGTTAGTACTTGGCGTAGGCTATGATTGTGATCTCTTGTAGATTACGAAGTTAACTATTGCTATGATGGTATTGATGTGATCTATGCCTCCTTTCGTAGCGTGAAGGTGACAGTGTGTGCATGCTACGTTAGTACTTGGTTTAGTTGTGTTGATCTATCATGCACTCTAAGGTTATTTAAATATGAACATTGAATTGTGGAGCTTGTTAACTCCGGCATTGAGGGTTCGTGTAATCCTACGCAATGGTGTTAATCATCCAACAAGAGAGTGTAGAGTATGCATTTATCTATTCTGTTATGTGATCAAAGTTGAGAGTGTCCACTAGTGAAAGTCTAATCCCTAGGCCATGTTCCTAAATACTGCTATCGCTGCTTGTTTACTGTTTTACTGCGTTACTACTGCTGCGTTACTACTGCTTGTTTACTCGTCCCGGGCAAAGCACTTTTCCTGGTGCCGTTGCCACTGCTCATACTTATTTATACCACTTGTATTTCACTATCTCTTCGCCGAACTAGTGCACCTATTAGGTGTGTTGGGGACACAAGAGACTTCTTGCTTTGTGGTTGCAGGGTTGCATGAGAGGGATATCTTTGACCTCTTCCTCCCTGAGTTCGATAAACCTTGGGTGATCCACTTAAGGGAAAACTTGCTGCTGTTCTACAAACCTCTGCTCTTGGAGGCCCAACACTGTCTACAGGAAAAGGAGGGGGCGTAGACATCACACACCTTCCTCTTGGGGTTCCCAACGGGCACGTCGACTGCGTGCTAGCATCAAAGATTTTGCTGGCGCCGTTGCCGGGGAGATCAAGACACGCTGCAAGGGGAGTCTCCACTTCCAATCTCTTTACTTTGTTTTTGTCTTGCTTTATTTTATTTACTACTTTGTTTGCTGCACTAAAACAAAACACAAAAAAAATAGTTGCTAGTTTTACTTTATTTACTGTCTTGTTTGCAATCTCCATATTAAAAACACAAAAAAAATTAGTTACTTGCATTTGCTTTACTTATTTCATCATGTTTCCTCCTAATTTTACTTTAAAAGATATACCGGTAGGACAAGGGTCTATAATTGGAAGAGATAATATAGAAGAATTTTTCACCCATGTTAGTATGCATGAAGATCTTGAAGATATACCCCTGGCAAAAACTGTCCCTACCTATGAAGATGCCTCTGTCTGTCTGGTACGCATGATGGAAACTAGATTTATTAGTCTCAATCCCATGATACAACACATGTTTCTTACACTTTCTGACATGGAGAGGGGAGAAAAGAGAGATTTTGTTTTAAAAGTCCTTGTGCGAGAATTTGAGGATATAGCCAAAGAAGCTAGAAAAGTTTTTATTAAGCATAAGAGGCTTGGTATGTTCACCGATTTTAAAAGAACACTTGAAAAGATGGACATGGATAGAATAAAGTATACTAATAATGTTAATGATGGTGGGGAGATTAAAGCACCAATACCTTGCAAGCTCCTAGGAATGCATGAAGCTCTAGATGATAATTATGCTTAACTTGTCCCTGAAAATTTGTTTGACGAGAATAGCAAGCCTAAGACTAATGAAAAGGGAGCCTCTGAAACTTACGTATACAAAATACAATGCATGGTTGAGAAAACTCCAAACCCCGCTGTAGATGCATCACCTCTTGATAATACTTGATACACACTTTCTGCGCCTAGCTGAAAGGCGTTAAAGAAAAGCGCTTATGGGAGACAACCCATGATTTTACTACAACACTTCTATTTTATATTTGAGTCTTGGAAGTTGTTACTACTGTAGCAACCTCTCCTTATCTTAATTTTGTTGCATTGTTGTGCCAAGTAAAGTCTTTGATAGTAAGGTTCATACTAGATTTGGATTACTGCGCAGAAACAGATTTCTTGCTGTCACGAATTTGGGTCAAATTCTCTGTAGGTAACTCAGAAAATTCTGCCAATTTACGTGAGTGATCCACAGATATGTACGCAACTTTCATTCAAATTGAGCATTTTCATATGAGCAAGTATGGTGCCTCTTAGAAATTCGTCTTTACGGACTGTTCTGTTGACAGATTCTGCCTTTTATTTCGCATTGCCTATTTTGCTATGCTTGATGGATTTTTCTATTCCATTAACTTTCAGTAGCTTTGTGCAATGTCCAGAAGTGTTAAGAATGATTATGTCACCTCTGAACATGTGAATTTTGATTATGCACTAACCCTCTAATGAGTTGTTTTGAGTTTGGTGTGGAGGAAGTTTTCAAGTATCAAGAGAGGAGGATGATACAATATGATCAAGGAGAGTGAAAGCCCTAAGCTTGGGGATGCCCCGGTGGTTCACCCCTGCATATTTCAAGAAGACTCAAGCATCTAAGCTTGGGGATGCCCAAGACATCCCCTTCTTCATCGACAACATTATCAGGTTCCTCTAGTGAAACTATATTTTTATTCCATCACATCTTATGTACTTTGCTTGGAGCGTCTGTTTGTTTTTATTTTTGTTTTGTTTGAATAAGATGGATCCTAGAATTCATTATGTGGGAGAGAGACACGCTCCGCTGTTGCATATGGACAAATATGTCCTTAGGCTTTACTCATAATATTCATGGCGAAGGTTGAAACTGCTTCGTTAATTGTTATACGGTTGGAAACGGGAAATGCTACATGTGGTAATTGGTATGATATCTTGAATAATTTGATACTTGGAAATTGTTGTGCTCATGTTTAAGCTCTTGCATCATATACTTTGCACTTATTAACGAAGAAATACATAGAGCTTGCTAAAATTTGGTTTGCATGATTGGTCTCTCTAAGGTCTAGATATTCTCTAGTAAGGGTCGAACAACAAGGAAGACGGTGTAGAGTCTTATAATACTTACAATATGTCTTTTATGTGAGTTTTGCTGTACCGGTTCATACTTGTGTTTGCTTTAAATAACCTTGCTAGCCTAAGCCTTGTATTGAGAGGGATTACTTCTCGTGCATCCAAATCCTTGAGCCAAACACTATGCCACTTGTGTCCACCATACCTACCTACTACATGGTATTTCTCCGCCATTCCAAAGTAAATTGCTTGAGTGCTACCTTTAAACAATTCAAAATTTATCATCCCTTATTTGTGTCAATGTTTTATAGCTCATGAGGAAGTATGTGGTGTTTATCTTTCAATCTTGTTGGGCAACTTTCACCAATGGACTAGTGGCTTCATCCGCTTATCCAATAATTTTGCAAAAAGAGCTGGCAACGGCATTCCCAGTCCCAAATTAATTAACCTTCATAATTTTACAAAAATAGACACTCCTCCATGGTATGTGATTGTTGGACAGCACCCGAGGATTCAGTTAGCCATGGCTTGAGAAAGTAAAGGTGGGGAGGAGTGTCATCTAAACAAAACTAAAATAAAAAGGCACTCCTTCATGGTATGAGATTGTTGGCAGGCACCCGAGGATTCGGTTAGCCATGGTTTGTGAAAGCAAGGTTGGAAGGAGTGCCACCCAAAAATAAAAACGTTTCATGGGAGCCGCTCTTTGAAGGTTTGTCTGGCAAGGGGGTTAGAGTGCCCACTACCATTCGTTGACAACAACAAACACCTCTCAAAACTTTACTTTTATGCTCTCTTTATGTTTTCAAAATCAAAGCTCTAGCACAAACATAGCAATCAATGCTTCCCTCGTCGAAGGGCCTTTCTTCTACTTTTGTGTTGAGTCAGTTTACCCATTTCTTTCTATCTCAAGAAGCAAACACTTGTATGAACTGTGCATTGATTTTTAGATACTTGCATATTGCACTTGTTATATTACTTTATGTTGACAATATCCATGAGATATGCATGTTATAAGTTGAAAGCAACCGCTGAAACTTAATCTTCCTTTGTGTTGCTTCAATGCCTCTACTATGAATTTATTGCTTTATGAGTTAACTCTTATGCAAGACTTATTGATGCTTGTCTTGAAAGTACTATTCATGAAAAGTCTTTGCTATATGATTCAATTGTTTACTCATTGCATTTACATTGCTTTGGATCGCTGCATTCATTAGATGTTCTTACAATAGTATTGATCAAGATTATGATGGCATGTCACTTCAGAAATTATCTTTGTTATCGTTCACCTACTCGGGACGAGTAGGAACTAAGCTTGGGGATGCTGATACGTCTCCAACCTATCGATAATTTCTTATGTTCCATGCTACTTTATTGATGATACCTACATGTTTTATACATAATTTATGTCATATTTATGCATTTTCCGGCACTAACCTATTAACGAGATGCCGAAGAGCCGATTCGTTGTTTCTGCTGTTTTTGGTTTTAGAAATCCTAGTAAGGAAATATTCTCGGAATTGGACGAAATCAACGCCAGGATCTTATTTTTCCACAAAGCTTCCAGAACACCGGGGGAGATACGAAGTGGGGCGACGAGGCGACGCCACACTAGGGCGGCGCGGCCCAAGCCCTGGCTGCGCCGGCCTGTTGTGTGGGCCCCTCGTGGCGCCCCCTGACCTACCCTTCCGCCTACTTAAGCCTTCGTCGATAATAACTCCAGTACCGAGAGCCACGATACGGAAAACCTTCCAGAGACGCCGCCGCCGCCAATCCCATCTCGGGGGATTCAGGAGATCGCCTCCGGCACCCTGCCGGAGAGGGGAATCATCTCCCGGAGGACTCTTCACCGCCATGGTCGCCTCCGGAGTGATGTGCGAGTAGTTCACCCCTGGACTATGGGTCCATAGCAGTAACTAGATGGTCGTCTTCTCCTAATTGTGCTATCATGGTTGGATCTTGTGAGCTGCCTAACATGATCAAGATCATCTATCTGTAATGCTACATGTTGCGTTTGTTGGGATCCGATGAATAATGAATGCTATGTTATGTTGATTATCAATCTATCATCTATGTGTTGTTTATGATCTTGCATGCTCTCCGTTGCTAGTAGAGGCTCTGGCCAAGTTTTTGCTTGTAACTCCAAGAGGGAGTATTTATGCTCGATAGTGGGTTCATGACTCCATTAAATCTGGGACAGTGACAGAAAGTTCTAAGGTTGTGGATGTGTTGTTGCCACTAGGGATAAAACATCAATGCTATGTCTAAGGATATATTTGTTGATTACATTACGCACCATACTTAATGCAATTGTCTGTTGTTTGCAACTTAATACTCGGAGGGGGTTCGGATGATAACCTCGAAGGTGGACTTTTTAGGCATAGATGCATGCTGGATAGCGGTCTATGTACTTTGTCGTAATGCCCAATTAAATCTCACAATACTCATCATAACATGTATGTGCATGGTCATGCCCTCTTTATTTGTCAATTGCCCAACCGTAATTTGTTCACCCAACATGCTTATTCTTATCGGAGAGACACCACTAGTGAACTGTGGACCCCGGTCCATTCTTTTACATCGAATACAATCTATCGCAATACTCGTTCTACTTGTTTTCTCGCAAACATAATCATCCACACTATACATCTAATCCTTTGTTACAGCAAGCTCTGTGAGATTGACAACCTCACTCGTTACGTTGGGACAAAGTACTTTGGTTGTGTTGTGCAGGTTCCACGTTGGCGCCGGAATCCCTGGTGTTGCGCCGCACTACACTCCGCCGCCATTAACCTTCAACGTGCTTCTTGGCTCCTACTGGTTCGATAAACCTTGGTTTCTTACTGAGGGAAAACTTGCCGCTGTACGCATCACACCTTCCTCTTGGGGTTCCCAACGGGCACGTCGACTGCGTGCTAGCATCACCTACCCAAGGTGGGATTCCCACTTGAGGTGGGATTCCCACCTTTCCATGAGGGGGGGGTGGCCGGCCACCTTAGGTGGAGTCCACCTGGGACTCCACCCCCTAGGGCTGGCCGGCCAAGCTTGGTGGATTCCCTCCGAGACTCCGCCTTCCAAAGTGATTTCTTCCGGACTTTTCTAGAACCTTCTAGAACCTTCCATAAATGCACTGGATCATTTTCAAACTTATAAAATGACTTCCTATATATGAATCTTATTCTCCGGACCATTCCGAACTCCTCGTGATGTCCTGGATCCCATCCGAGACTCCGAACAAAACTTCGAACTCCATTCCATATTCAATATCTACTAATACGACATCAAACCTTAAGTGTGTCACCCTACGGTTCGCGAACTATGTAGACATGGTTGAGACTTCTCTCCGACCAATAACCAATAGCGGGATCTGGAGATCCATAATGGCTCCCACATATTCAACGATGACTTAGTGATTGAATGAACCATTCACATACGATACCGATTCCCTTTGTCACGCGATATTTTACTTGTCCGAGGTTTGATCATCGATATCTTTATACCTTGTTCAACCTCGTCTCCTGACAAGTACTCTTTACTCGTACTGTGGTATGTGGTCTCTTATGAACCATTCATATGCCTGCAAGCTATTATAGACGACATTCCACCGAGAGGGCCCAGAGTATATCTATCCATCATCGGGATGGACAAATCCCACTGTTGATCCATATGACTCAACTCATACTTTCCGGATACTTAATCCCACCTTTATAACCACCCATTTACGCAGTGGCATTTGATGTAATCAAAGTACCTTTCCGGTATAAGTGATTTACATGATCTCATGGTTGTAAGGACTAGGTAACTATGTATCGAAAGCTTATAGCAAATAACTTAATGACGTGATCTTATGCTACACTTAATTGGGTGTGTCCATTACATCATTCGTATAATGACATAACCTTGTTATTAATAACAGCCAATGTCCATGATCATGAAACTAAGATCATCTATTAATTAACAAGCTAGTTTATACAAGAGGCTTACTAGGGACTCATTGTTGTTTACATAACACACATGTATCAATGTTTCGGTTAATACAATTATAGCATGGTATATAAACATTTATCATAAACACAAAGATATATAATAACCACTTTTATTATTGCCTCTTGGGCATATCTCCAACATGTAGATAACAGGGATCGTTTAGCTGTTCGGCAAAAGGTAGTTCTGGGACCCTTGAAGGTCGTCCTTTGTAGTTGCCACGGCTTCCTGAATTATCACGATTATCCTGCCGATCGTCACGTCTGTCGTCATACCGATTATCTCGCCGATCAAAGTATCCAGCAGCTACCATGTTAGTGTCGTCGTATTCGCGATCTTTCCTCCTCTTGCGCCAATCTTTTCGACCTCCCAAGTCATGCCTCGGGTGATCGTCATCTTCGTCGCCGCTACGCGGACGCGGTTTTCTCACATTATCTTCTCCATCAGCACAACTGTTGGCGATTTCCATCAACTTGGTGATAGTTTTTGGTTTCTTTCGACCAAGCTCTTCAATGTATGCTTCCCGTCGAATGCCATCGTTGAAGGCGTCGATTGCTCTGTCGACTGAGATGTCTTCGGCAGCGTTCAATAGCTTAGCAAACCTTCCGATGTACGCCCGCATCGTCTCTTTTTTGCTTCTACTGGCAGTGATGTAATTCCTCGATTCCGACAGGCCTTTTGTAAGTTGCTTGAAACTTTTTGACAAAAGCATTGACCAAGTCCTCCCATGATTTGATGGAGCCCTTAGGTAAACCCCTCAACCAAGCTCGTGTTGAATCCTTCAAGTAAAGCTACAAACATTTCATCGCCGCTATCTGATTCCCCTTGTGTAAAATCATGGTTCGTAGATAATCATCTATCCAAGATCTCGGCTCCTGCTGCCCATCGTATTTGGTAGCATCAGTGGGAGTGGGTTTGAACCTTTTGGGTGGCATTGTCTCTCGAATCTTATAACTCGAGCAGTCAGCCCCTCGCATCTAACCGTCGTACCCCCGAGTTTCTTCGGAATCTCTGCTATCATACCCTACTCTTGCGGCTCATCGCCGCTGA
The DNA here is from genome assembly GCF_022539505.1 of Lolium rigidum. Classification (NCBI taxonomy): domain Eukaryota; kingdom Viridiplantae; phylum Streptophyta; class Magnoliopsida; order Poales; family Poaceae; genus Lolium; species Lolium rigidum. Next base: position 149,750,384 of record NC_061509.1, read on the forward strand.
CCTTTATCGATCCTACTTTGAGTAATGTCATCCTGAGCGTCTCTCGAACGATGCTTGGAGCCACTGCCCTGATGTGTGGACTTCTCTTTACTAGGAACGAGTTTATCTCCAAGGATTGGGAGGCTCTCCAGAGCACCCTGATAAGCTTCCGCCATGGGCCCTTCGGGTGGTGGTTGCTGATTGATTAAGTATGCCGCGAGATTGGCTGTGGCTCCTTCAACGGTTTTTGGTCTCAACATACCTACGGTGTCCATAGTCATAAAAGATTTGGATAGGTTTGAAGTTATTTCCCTTGCATCCTCTTCCGAAAGCCGAGGCATTCTTGCTTGATATCTTCTTGAACCTTGATTTCTCCGAGACGCGCCTTCCTGTGAGGCCCTCTGGTGTTCGCCTGATTGATCGGCCACAACCCGACATCGGTCGAGAGTTTCCTGCTCATTTGACAGCCGTACTCGATTTCTCTCTAGTATGGAACGATACACATTAAGGGTCTCTACTGAGGTCCCAGAGGAGAGCCCAGTGTTGTTAAGTATAGCAGCTCGAGCCGCCGCCCATTCTTCTTCGGCGATAGTGTAATCACTGTCATCGTTGCTGGCGCTGTTTTCGGGGTTACGGCGCCTACCGGCGTGTGGCGTACGGTCTCCATATTCTCCTCCGTTTTCTACACTAAGGGTGGCATAGATCGGATGATGCACCGCCCTCCAGGTAGTTTCCTGGCGATGCTGTCGATACTTTCCTCACCCTTATAATAATTAGCACTGCAGACGAACGGTGTGTCGTCTGAGCCTAACCCATGCTTGGTATCGCAGTTTGAATAGTAATACGAAGTCATGTCGGATGACATAGAATCATCAGATCCAACTAACATGGATGACATTGACCGAGGGGTCGTTGGCGGTGAAGAGTTCATTGAAGCAAAAAACTCAGTCGATAAGGTGCCTGAGTCCGGAGTGGTTGCAGTTGACCCTGTCGCTGTCGATGGCGGTCTCTTCGTCGAACAGGAGGTGATTGGTTCGGGCAGTCGAAGAATGCCCTCAGCATTGATGTTGTAGTGGACGCTTCCAAACGTCATGCCCAGTCCTCCTTGCAGATCCGAAAAGGTCGGGCGAGACGAGTTGTCATGCGTCGTGAATTTGGAGGACCCGAATCGAATCGAGTTCCCCGAACTTGGTGACGAAGGGGCCGACGATACCGTCGGCGATGATGATGAAGCTGCTGATAGCATGGCCGAAGGAGCCGATGTCGAGTCATGTGCCGACAGGTTTCCCACAGACGGCGCCAATTTTCGAGGGTGCTCCTCGGCAATGCTCACCTTGAGGGGCTTAGGGTTGACGGAATCCTGCAGGCTAACACGAGACATCGGATACCAAACAAACGAGGAGAGAGATTTACCCAGGTTCGGGGCCCTCGATGAGGTAAAACCCTTACTTCCTGCTTGTCTGATCTTGATTATTGTGAATATCGGGTTACAATGAGGTAGCCGAAGGCTTTGACTAAGAACTCAACGAGAAGCTAGATTTGTGTATGACCTAACTCTCGACTTGCGGTGTCTATGAATAGATTGATTGTGTCCCTCGGCAGCCCTGCCCTGGCCCTTATATTGTGAGCCAGGTCTCGAGAGGTCTGATCGAGTACGACTAGGTTATAAAGAGTGCTATGACTAAACTTTCTTTGTTCCTTCGTCTCCTTGCCTTGTTCTTCAAGATTCCTTTACGGGAACCGACATAGCATCCCACCTTGGTTAGGAGATGATCTTCATGGGCCCCTAGCAGGGCTGTAGGAGGTAGCACAATATTAGTTACCCGAAGGTTAATGCCCACATCACTGGTTGTCGACTTCAGGTTGGAAGTTGGCCGGTGCTTGTCTCTCTCCTCCCGGGATAGAGATCAAGCCATGAAAGGTGGAAAGTGGAAAATGTCTCTCTACCTCTTTATGTTCGAGTGCGAGAGTGTGTTTTTTTCTTGCTGAAGTTTCGTCCGTCTGGGCTTGCTTGTCCTCGCCCCTTTGGGTATCGACGCTTATTTATTCTACAGTGGGGCGGTTGCCCTACCCGTGGAGGGGGCAGAGCCATGTCTCCCTTTGTATGAGGCTTGGGAATTTTGGCATGAAGCCCCATGTTGTACGGTTGACCGTACCCGTAGGCATACCATGCAGTGTTTCGATGTCACAGAGGGATTTAGGGATCTATAAGTCGCATCCATACCCTTGGAACTAGGGCCCTATATATCGAGTTGATGTCATCGGTTCCCCTTTAAGCGCCATGCCCCTCTTATGAGGTCTTGTCGGACAATTGCTCCCGGCTGACATGGGCCATACCTTGGCCTAGGGGAACTGGCATAGTTGCCCGTAGCCCGTCTTCTTGAGGCACCATGATGACGTGGTGAGATCTCAGCCTCCCGCCAAGATTTTTCTTCTTCTCTGGGCACCGGGTGTTCCTGGAACCCGTCAGTAGCCCCTAGACTTGGAGTGGCTCGGAGGGTAATTGCATATGGATCTCTCTCTTGTCAACACCTTCTGACATGCGCTAGCCCCCATCCGGTCAAACACGGGACTGGGGGCTCAGTCATGGACATGACCACTTAGGAGGCATGAGCTTGAGTGTTTTGCTTTAATCGTGGCACTACTGCAGAGTTGATGAAGGCGAGCCCTGGTGCCTTTGCGCTGCGAAGAGGATGGCGACTTCAATTCTTGGGTGGATATTAGGTGACCTACAATTATTTCTAGTGAGGCGTTATGCTTTGCGCGTCCACGATAGACCGTCCCTCAGTGTGCCTCCCCTTGCTTCTTCTTCTTCACTTATTTTGGTGTTCCCATCACAGTGAAGGTTATTTCGGTTGATATCCGTGTTCCTACACCAACAGCAGGGTTATAGCAGTACTTCCAGCAGCAAATATTATTTATAAAGCTCATCCTTTGGAAGCTTCAAAAATGGAAATAACACAACCCCACAACCACGTTCTCAGTGCGACCATGCTCGTACCCAAAGCGGTGTTTAAAAATAACCTACTCTATAGGTTGCTAAGATAACGATATTTTAGAGAGGTTTAGAATAACTAAGAACAAACTAAATAACTAAAGTAAATAAAGAGCATGCGAGTGTGGTTGTGGGAGTTGCGATATGGCAAAGGATTTTTCAGGGAATGTATGATCCACCACTATCAATGATGCTATTTATGATTGGGATAAATCTATACCGACCTTCATGTGCATGTATGGAAAGAGCTCCATAATAAGGTGATAACAAAAATCAATGTATTATTTCATCTCGAATAACCACCGCAATGACCGTAAGCAGTACACTCTGAGCACTCACAGTTGGAAATATGCCCTAGAGGCAATAATACTTTATTTATTATCATATTTCCTTGTTCATGATAAATGTCTATTCTACATTCTATAATTGTATTAAGCGGAAATATTAATACATATGTGTTTTATTAATAAACCGAAGTCCCTATTAAGCATCTAGTTTAAACTAGATCGTTGATCAGTTGATGATGATAGGTTCCCTGATTATGGACATTGGATGCTGTTGATAACGGGATCATATTATTAGGAGAATGATGATCGACACACACCAATTATCAGCTTAGCAACCAGATCAAGTCATTAGGTTCGTTTTGATTAGCTCTCAAATACATAGTAACCTAATACTTAGAACATGAGACCATATCAACCGCTGAGACCGACGGAATACTTTGGTAACATGAAACGTCACACGGTAACATAGTGATTATAAATGGCATTGGATATTCTGAAAGTGATAGTTGAGGCTCAAGGATAAAGGGTGGGATCTATCCATCAAAATGACAGAGAGATATACTCTGGACCCTCTTGGTGAGATAGCATCCAATTAGCTTGAAAGCATGTGACTAGGTCACAAGGGATGTCATATCACAGAATGAGTAAAGACTATTTATCAGTTACAAGATTTAAATAGGTACGGATGATTCCGACGATCGAATCTCGGATAATTAAAGTATCACGAGACAAAGGGAATTGGCCACAATGTGTATGGTTCATTCGATCACGAGGTCATCATTGAATATGCAGGAGCCATTACGGATTTCTAGATCCCGCTGTTGGTTATTGATTAGAGAGGTGTCTCAATCGCGAATCGTAGGGTGACACACTTAAGGTATGATGTATCTTAGAGTAGATACATGAATATGAATTGGAGACCGGATGTTTTTCGGAGTCTTAGATTGGATCAGGAAATCAAAAATATGTTTTTAGTAGTCTGGAGGATAAGATTCATATATGGGAAGTAACTTTCCGGGTTTCGGAAAGTTTGGGAATTTTTTTGGTGTCTAGAGGGTTTATAGAAGGTTCCGAAGGGGCCAATTGTGGACCCACCGACTCGGGAGGGGCCACATGAGGTGAGGGAGCGCAACCCAGATCTAATGGGCTAGGAGAACCAGCCCCAAGGCCCATCCGGCCACCCCTTAGGGATAAGATTAAATTCCTAAAAGGGGATACAACTTGGGGGCAAGTTGCACCCGCGTGCACCGGTAGTAGAAGAAAGGGTGCCAAGGGCCAACCCTAGCTGCACCCTCCCTCTATAAATAGAGATGAGGGAACACACCCTTCCACTCTAAACCCTAGCCAAGTTCTCTCCTCCCTCCTCTCCTCCTACGTAGGCTTCGCAGAGCCCTTAAAGATTTCTCCTCCACCACCACGTCGTCGTGCTGCACAGATTTCTCGGAGGATCTACTACATCCACTGCCCACTAGATGGGGAGAGGATGTCTTCATCGACATCGTACGCGTGACCGAGTACAGAGGTGCTTACCGCTTGGAGCGCCGAAAGGACTTCACCCAATCTTGAGATCCCCAAGTGACCAACTACACATCAACCACGAGAACTGATCTCATTAACGCTTCCGTTCTTCGAAGGTAAGATCTATCTTGTTTCTCTCATCTAGTAGATTGGATCTTGGTTATGTTCGTTCTTGTGGTAGTTTCTTTGTTTTCTATGCTAAAAACCCATCACTCACAATTAAGGGTTTCCCCATGGATATTGATATGGCTTAATAGATCCCTTCTAATCCATGTTACCCATATGAATAGCACGTTGACACGTAGCACCGTATGTACTACCATATGCCCAACGGTAGTTTCCTCTCTAGTCCCGTAGAAAAATATTACATGGTGCACTTCACGTAATATCTAGAGAGAAAACTAATACATGTCATGGACTGACATTATATATCATCTATATTTCATCTCATAATATTGCTAGGGTTTATCCATATCTCCCCAAGAACAAAGGAACTACTCACATATGAAGGGATCAACATTATCTCAATAATATGCATCAAATACGAAGGTACATTTGAATACAAGAACAAATCCACAACAGGGTTTGGATTTCAACCAAGTAGACAAAGGGGACCGGTGCTGCAGACGGTGTTGATACGATGGTGATGATGATGTATATCGGTGTTGAAGCCTTCAAGATCCAAGTCCCCTCTTCTTCTTGTGTGTTGGTGATGCTAGAGATCTTGTAGAGGTGTTGGCTATGGAGTTGGCAGGGCTCCATCGTGGAGGTATTTGGAGAGGATGCCTTCTCCCTTGACTCCTCCCCTCTTTATATAGGTCTAGGAGGCCCCCCAATAGATCCTCATACGTTTTCTATGATCTAAGGAAGGTGTAGGAACAAACGGGGGCAAAAACTGTGAAGAAACACGTCGGTTCTAGGTGTTTTTGTGTTTCACGACCCACAGAATGGGGGGGGGGGGGTGGTGGGTGGCGTGCGGTTGTACCGCCCCCGCACCAATGGTCGTTAAAACCACTGTTTGCTTTCGTATTTCGGCTTCCATTTTTCATGCAAACTCCTATTTTTGTGTTCTCTGGCTCGTTGGACTTGTATGGATGAGGGCTACAACACCATGGTCTTAGATCTTTAATATGAGATGATGGGGAAAATGATTTTTTTCGACACCTCATTGGTTATGTCTAGTGCCTGGAGCTTCTCCATATTGCCCTCTCTTTGATCCTTTTTCCTTGCTTTATCTATAATCATCCATAACACCTACATACAAGTAGAAGACAAGGAAAATCAATAAAATCCTAATAGTTCCACAATACTCATATGAAAATGAATGAGAACTAATAATCATGCAAAATAGGAATACTTGTGGGTAGATGGAGCATGGGATGAGTGGCAATATGAATATTTTGTATGCTTAAATATGCGCCATAATTTTACTCATCAACATCCCCAAGCTTAAACATTGCTCTTCCTCGAGCAAGAGAGTTGATAACTCAAAGCTATCATCTAGCTTAACATTGACAATCGATCCCTTGTATCCTTATTTTTCCTACAAGCTCAAGATAACATTGATTATAGTTGTACAAGACATCACAAGTTTAGTTATATGCATATATATATTCATCAAGACTTCTATGCCTTATGTAAAAATCAAATTTATCTTGCAAGAAAAGTAACTTGTCATCCTCCTATTGAATTATTTTTTATCTCCTCTTTGTATATATATTTAATTTAATAATTAAAACATTTAAGAGCGTGAGGGCATGTCAAAATAAGCATCGTTAGAGCAACTCATTTGACTCCCACTTATTAAATCATGGCTTTCCAATACCTTCTTCGGTTTATTGTCTTTCAGGAACTTGCACTTATTTGTAATGAGAACATGCCAAAAAGTTGAAACCTGAATTACAAAAATTAAGAACACTCATATGAGGATCGTTTGTATATATTTGCAAAGATGCTCATGGAGGTATTCTACACGACGTAACATTGGGGTTACAGACGTTTAATCAACTCAATAGCCAAAATCTGAGATCTCTCTCGTGGTAGATCGTTTAAAGGCCATCGGAGTTAACCATGATATGCCAGTGGGAAAACGTGCATAAAGATATATCTCATTTTAATTAGGTGTTTTTGGCGGTTACAACAAAAGCAAGGTTCAATCAAACAACTCATTTTTAAAAGTACTTTTAAGCCGATCATTAATTCATATGGGGTTGAGTCTACTTCTAAGGAAATACTCTTAAGATAATCATGACAATACTCTAGTCATAATTATTAAGATATTCTTTCTCATGTTCTACTTTATTCATTTTTTCGAAATGTACAGATATGGCAGTGTTACTAAGAGGATCACAAATGACATCACAAGCTGGATAGAAGTTAAACAAGGGAAATGTGATAAGTTGCCTCTTACAGGGTCTAACATGAACAAGTGCATCCCTTAGATATGTACGAGCAAAACTTATCTAAGCAAACCTTCAAAAGAAATGGGATACATGATTGCACAAAAAGTTTATCTAATAAGAACATTGCACAAGACTCTATAAATGCAAAAGTAACTTCCCCAAGCTTAGAACTATGGAAAACCAAACTTGAATATGTCACCAAAAGAAAAGAGAAAATGTAGTTATCGAAAGAGAGCGTGAGAAATGGTTACCTCCCCAAGCTTAAATGAAAACCAGGGTGAGACACTTTACCCTTGAGGAACCAATAACCACTCCTTCAATTTACAAGGACCTTTGTTACATATCAATGAAGTAACCGAGTGGCTTATGTGTGTTTTTCCATGTTTGAAACCATACCGTATATGTCTTCGCACAAGGTTCAAGTTGCTGCAAAAATAGCAAACGAAATAAAAAGAACATTATGTGCACGAAGGGGGTTCATGCACCCAATTGATAAAACAAAACAAAAGAAGACATGGAGTACTACAGAGGTTTATAGAATAGGGATTTTTAGAGGAAGGTGAAAGAAAATGAAAATACAATACTCACAGTCGCTTGGCCTCTCCAAAAAAAATTAAAGGCGAAGAAGTCGGTACGGCTGGGTGGTACGGGCGCGTGATGGCTATGAAATACATCACTTTTTCTCACGTTAAAACCTTTAGCTATGCCCAGAAATTGACTAAGTTTCTCTCTCAATGTGCTACTAATGACTAATTACTGCAAAGATGTCAATCTCTTCTATCTTTGAATGGTGTGCAGAAAATCAAGTCATAATGGCAAATAGATCTGCAATTACTGAAGAAAATCTTGTCACAAGTGCATCAAAATCATCTAGAGCTTGTGTCAACACCCGGATTTTTAAGTCCAGATGCCTATTATGCCATTCATCGCAATCCCAGGAATATTGGTTTTGCGAGACATAATAGATTGATATCACAACACATCATTCATTACATACCATAATCGTCTTACAAATAAAGGATCACATGATTCAGTCTCATTACGATAATAGAAGTTCTATTTATTCATTACATAACACATAGCGGAAGCGAGAGTAGCGTAGTAGTAGTCCATCTATTCCACAGGCAACTGTTGACGTCAGGAGTGATCCTAGTTGTCGTAGACGTCCTGTTGTCCTTCTTCCGGGTTCTGGTACTCGTCTTTGTAGTCTGGCCATTTGAATAGCCAGGGACACAGCCATGAGTACTTTAAAGTACTCGCAAACTAATACTAAGGTAAAGTACTATCAACTATAGTAAGGGGGTTCTAAGCTCTAGTTTCATTTGCATAAAGCCAATTTTATTTCATAAACACTTTAATAATCAAAGCCTCTTCATTTAACTAACTCAAGTGGGAACATTAGTGTCATTCCCACAACTCAGTTGTGATTCAAAGTCAAAGTCACCTTTCAATTCAAGTCACAAGTCACCATTCATATTTTTAGAAAAGTTCTGATGACGGAACAGTATGGCCTTTCCAACTGTCCATAACCGCGGACGCGGCTATTCGAATAGGTGTAACTCAGTAGAGGTTGTACACTTGTGCCACAACAATTGCAATAGTTCATCAGGGGTAACTGGCCCTGATTTATCGTACGCAGTACGCGAACCACCAATCCTAACCTTTCATTTACATACGCTAGTATAGGCACCTCTCCCCATGAGCTTGGCCTCCCGGTGAAGACACGCGGTCGGCCTGGGAACTGCACAGGGCTTGGGCCGGACATTCACCTCATTTCACGTCATTTCACATCACTTCACCAGTACGGAGGCAGCCTCGGCATAACCCCTATGACGCTTGTTTAGAGGGAACCCATACTAAAATACATAAGTTTCCAGCTAAGCCTTACCCAGATTCAGGTATTGTGGGGGTACTTGTAAAATTGGAATGGTATCGCATCTGAACCCAACCATCAGTTTTCGTAAAATTCACCAAGTCATTCACGAGTCATATTCACCTTCAAAATCTCTCAATAGAATGACTCATCATTCCAAGGTTTTCAAAGTCATTTCAATTCACAAGTTCCCAACTAGAGTAGTCACTTTTAATATTGAGCACTAGCCACTAGTTATGAGGGGTGCTAAGTATCTTGGAGCTTGCTAGGCTAAGTGTGATTCTCTTGTACTACTCTATAATTCAACCAAGTGAATCATAAATCAAAAAGTAACTTTGATAAATAAAATCAAGTAAAGCTTGTAAAGTAAAAACTTGGGATAGGTTCATAAAGTAAAATGTAATGGTGCCTTGCTCTTGTAGAGCTTTGCACTTGGCAAGAATATAAACTTGCAACCAGAATAGTTTGCATTAGTCTAGCTTGCATTGGTAATAGCTTGCCTTGATTGGTGAGGTGATCAAAGTTTTCTGGCTCTTCCTCTTGGTAGAAGACCTCTTCCTCTTGATAGTCTCCGGTACTAGCATCTATAAACGAATACGAGGATACAATCACCAAACAACACTTAAGTAGTCTTAATTAGCCTTAATGGCTCACACAATTGATCTAGCATCACTACTTAACATCTATTCACAAATTATGCTAGGGTTTCTTTATTTAATATTAGGAAAATAATTTCCTCTCATTGAAAGTTGAAATTAGGGTTTCTCTTTGGTTTGGAGAAATAATTTCCTCTCATTGAATCTTCTTAAGATTTAATCTTCTCAAATAACCAGGGATGATCACATGTTGACCAAGGTCAACACTTCACACTTATTATTTGAGAAAAATGATTTAAATGAGATTCATCATCTCATGTGATTTAAATAACCATTGCAATTTAAATACTATATTGATTTAAATTCTACAAGTGAGCAAGTATGAACCTAAGCAAAACACATTACTTCATATCACTTGAGAACATGATTTAAATTAGGTGCTACACCTCATAGATTTAAATTCCTAAAATTTGGTATAGTTTAAATGGGCTAGTATTGACTACATAGCCAATATTGTGCTTATAGCCCATGATCATGTATAGAACCCATATCATATTTTTACATAGTAAATTAGAGTTTGTTAAATGTGAATTATTGCAATTGGATTCACTTCAAAATTCAAATTGGTTGATTTTCTATATTTATTTGAATACTGAAAAGTATCTGTTTTGTTATTTTCGCTATTCAAAATCTACACAAGATATGAGTTTGAGACCAATGGCAAAATGTAGATAATTTCATGGGCTTTCCATAGATAGGTAGTTTGCTAGATTTGGTTCAGTAGTTTGAAAGTTATTCAAATTTGAATAAAGCATCAGTATTTGAAATTTGCTGAAACTAAATATTTGAATTAAACACAAATGGGCTAGGCGGGAAACCTGGATGGGCCGAAATGGGTTTAAACAAAGGAACTGGCCCAGTAACGCTTCGGTGCTTGGTGGGCTGTCCAGCAGGTGGGGCCTACATGTCAGTGGCTTTGTTTCACCGAAGCGGTACCTTGTGATGTCGACCGTTGGATTAAGAGATGATCGCACGGCCGTAGTTCGTCTTCTTCTCCGGCGAGAGGAGGGCGTGCTGGCGATGGAGGTAGGGGGTCAGAGGGCGTCCTAGGCCGTCGGCGATCGAGGGAGAGGGGCGAGGCGACGTTGTCGACGGTGTAGAGGCCCCTGGTACAGCGGCGTGGCTCGGGGCGGCGTGAATCGGCGACGGTGATCTGCGGGCTCCGGCGAGGTCGGCGATGCAATTGGGGCTAGCTAGGGAGCAATGTGGACGAGCAAGGTGTCGAGGATGATCAGAAGGAAGAGGGGAAGCGAATGGTGTGAGAAACTCGTGCTGGGTTGCCTCTATTTATAGGGGAGCGAGGTGCTGCGGGTGCCCGTGGTGGTCGTTCATGGCGCCGGCGTCTGGAGCGGCGAAGGGGCAAGCTAGTGAGTGCATCGTGTAGGCGACGGCTAGGCGGAGCTAGCGCGCGTGAAGGGACGGCAGAGGAAGGACGGGAGCGTGCTGGATCATCGTCATCCTCGCAGTACGGGCACGGCAGGGTTTCGATGATGGCGACGGTGATGGATCCTCCGCAGGCGATTGAGCATGTCTATGGCGTAGCTGGGGGGCGGTGACGCTCGATGCAGAAGTAGAGGCTTAGGGGAGGACGGAGGCGATGGCACGACGGCGTGCTCTAGCGCGTCCAGAGACATGCCAGGGCGCGCTCACCGCGTGCCTGGCAGGTTTTCTGGCGTGTCTGGGCACGCGTGTTCCGGCCAAAGGCGTGCAAGGTTCGAGCCAGGGATGGTACCAGCAGGTTCAGGGAGGTGCAGGGTAGCTTGCTGACATGGTACTCGAGAGAGGGGAGGGCCAGAGAGATTGAGTGCTTGGGTGGCCGGCATGGGACTTGGCATGAGCTTTCTCTCCCTTTTCTTCACTTTAATCGACCAGGGCAAGGACAAGTAGTGATGCAGGGGTTGTAGGGGAGTCTAATGATCACAAGTAAAAAGGGGTTTAGGCAAGAAACTAGTGTGTAAAAGGGTGTAACCAATTTCTGGAAAGTTGCCGGCAAGGTGTATGATGAAATGGCCGCATGGGAAAAATGTTTGAATTTTGCAATTCTTTTTGGTGGAGCTCAATTATATAATTAAAGAGAAAGAATGGTGGTGGTGGTGTCCAATTTGGAGTTGATTTGCAAAGTTTCAAATTTGGTATGATCTTCTCATAATTTCAAAGTCTCCACTTGTCAAATCTATACTAGTCAACCTGGTCAACATTAGCACTAATGGTCAACATGAAAGTTGTTCACCTTGACATGGTCTTGGATGACATGGCAATAGTGGACCTAGTTTGGTATGAAGAAAAGTCAAAACCAGGGGGTAAAGTAGGGAACATTTTATAAAAGTCACTTTTGACCATTATCACATGTATGTAGGTTTTGAGATTTGCTTTGGTTTGATTCTTGTTTCTTTGATGAAATTGTGTTTGTTTATCATATATAAGTATTCTCCATGCAATAGATCAAGCAATGGTGGCCTTTGGTGAAGATTTGCAAAATTGGCCTTATGTGTATGTGAGTGAAATTGGGAATTCCTCACCATTTGATTTCTCTCCAATTGATTTGATATTTCTTGAATCTAATGTGATTATTATTAGTTTAGAAACATTTTAAGACCATTGAAACCATTTCAAATGGTCTTGTTCAAAGATTTGCAAAAATGGCCATAACACATGAGAGGTGATATGTCAAATTTCATTATTCTTGTAAATTGTTCCTCTTGTTTTACTTGGACATGGGTTAAGGTCAATTTAGTGTTATATTAGGTTTAGAGATGGTTTCACATCATTTGGTCAAGGTTTAAAGGCTTAGGGCAAGAATTGGGTATTATGGCTATGTGTCACATATGCCTCTATGCATATGTTGCATTTGAGTTTTAATTTGACTTGGCTTGACCCAAATGGTGTTGTTGGGTGTTGAAATGGCATGGAGGAGTGATCCAACCATTCACAACATGTATTAGGGTCAAGATTCTTAAATTCACATATTTGCTATTTTACTCTCATATGCCTCTATGGCATTTTTAGTTTCTTTTTATTTTCTTTTGTTTCACTTTGGATTTGGTTTGATAAGTGCTAGGTAGGGTGTATGAAGGTTTTCCGAACCTCTAAGCAAAGTAGAAAGGTCTAGGGTAAAGATTTGTAAAAATATCCATAGGCACATATGCCTTTTTCTTATTTAATTTCCTGTTATTTTATTTTAACTAGGATGATGAAAAAGAGGGGTGAGGTTTAGGGTTTAAGATTATTTCAAACTACTTTAACAAGCAATCATGGCAATAGCACAAGAATTAAGCAAGATTACTATGCATCAAACTTAATTTAATAAAAGTTTTTGTTGGTTCCAAAATTTGGAACTAGTGAAATTCATTTGTTTTGTTTTGAATTTTTGGGATGTTACAAACCCTTCCCCCTTAAACAAATCTCGTCCCGAGATTTTAAGAAAAGTTAGGTTCCTAAGATAGATTGAGCATTTTATTAACAGGAAGACATACTTGGCATGGTCTGGTGGGCTTCCCGAGCTTCAGTGGCAGTCATGTGGTAGAGACGGCCGTTGTTGTTGTTCTGGTTCCTTCTACCTGCGAAGCGACGCTGTTGCTGAGCAGGTGCAGCGGTATTGGCGGCAATCCTGGCAAGCTTTTTGGGGCACTCATTGGAGAAGTGACCCACAACTCCACATTCATAGCAGTTGACGGTGGACTTGTCTTTGGGAATGATGGGGGTAGCATTGCTTCCAGTCCTTGGGGCAGTATTGGTGTTGTTGTTGTTTCCATTGTTGTTGTTGTTGTTGGGGTAGTTGTTGTTGTTGTTGTTGTTGGCTCCGGGCTTCGGGGGTCCTCCGTTGTTGTTGTGGTGGTTGGGGCGATAACTCTGAGCAGGGGGTTTGTTGTATCTTGGGGTGAATCCTCCAGAGGAGTTGTTGCGGTACTTCTGGGTATGGTGGGGTCCATTCTGGTTCATCATTCTGCGCTTGCGGTTCTCATTGGCCTGATGCAGCTTTCCCTCCATCTGTATGGCTGAGTCTACGAGGGCTTCCAAGTCAGCGAACGGAATGTTCATGTAATATCCCAGGTAACGGGGTTACAAAAAATAGAGGAAACAGATGTGTGCATTGCATTCATGCATAGAAAATCTGGGGAATTTTCGCGCTTTAAAGTAAAATAGTCACAGTAACTGAAGTTTCACTTGACCTTGGTGGAATTGAAGTAGCTCATCAAGTCAAGCGTTATAAACCTCAATGTGACTTTGTTAAAACCTTGTTTTGGGAAGAGATGATTTGATCTGAAGGGTTAGATCAAATGGAATTTCAGCAAACACAATAACATATTAATCAAGGATCAACTACTTGATCTTATTAAAGATCACAACATGTGAACTCTCATGGTATTCATTCTACTTTAATATTGGAAACAAGACAAAGAGATCCACCTAAGAAATATAGATCCTTCTCTATTCCATATTAATATACATCAAACCTAGAGAGGTGAGAGTTCTATATTATTTATTAGAGAAGTAATAACAAACCTGGAGCTAAACCTTGGATATATATCCAAGTATTCAAATCATCATCTTTAAGAGGAACCCTAGGAACTTATTCAAGATATTTCCTAGAGAGAGTATCCACCTATGTTAACCATAGATAGTGGTGACCACATCATTCTCTATGGAGCCTAACCATAGGTTAGTATTAAAGACCTTTCCAAATGAGAGAGACCAATCATGAAAATCAGAGCTTTACCTATTTAAGAATAAGTGACAACCATTGAACTAAAGCATTAGGAGTTAAACCATATCATTTGGGAGTGGTGAGATAGCCAATGCCAAATGGAGTAAGATCATATCTATGAAATGATGAAGTAAAGTAGCAACTAATCCAACTAAGCATCTAGGTGGAGACTTAACCCTTTATTATCTAATGAGATCTTGTGAACATACCATAAACTCTAGAATAATCCACTCCTATATAAGAGAGCTCAAGATCTGGTGTTACACTCAAGTTAGTTGAGAAAACACTTGGATTCAAGGGAGAGATTTATTCAAATACCCAAATGGTTAAACCATCATTCCTTGAGTAAAACCCTAGCAGTATATCTCAGGCATTCTCCTGAGATATAAACTAATGAGGCAACCATAGAAGTTCCATCCTAGAAAGTAAAATAAAAGTGCTAGACATTAGTTGATCAATACAATGTTTGACCATGCAAGTGAAAACCCCAGCTTAATGAGAGATCATTAGGAAGCCAACCCTTGATCATTATAAATTGAGTGATGATCATAAACCATAAGAACTTGAGGTAGAGATACTAAGAATAAGTTGATCATGCCTAATCCATGATCATGCTATTGAGATATGTGAGGATAAGTTAAACCCTACTAGAATAAGTAGATCTCATTCCCACATAAAATTATAGGAAGATAACTAGTAAGCAACCCTAGGCTTATATCCTATCTTTAACTTGTGAAAGACATGGTGATCATAAGTAGAACCCTGTCACATCTATATTCCAACTATTCCCCAATTAAAGGACCTAAGAAACCTTAGAGTCAAACTCCATACTTAATATAGTGAGAAACCATCTATTCATATGACCAAAGTTAACTTTAAAAAAGAACTATAACCAATGTAGTTACTTTAATGATAAATTGAGGATAATAATAGAAGTTAATTGGTAGAAGATAAAACCAATTCTCAAATCCTTAGTAATTAGGGAAACACATAAAATATGAAGCAAGTAACCATATTACCCTGGTTAGGGGAGATTAAACCCTAGCAAATGCAATATGATGTCATTCCAATTCCATAAACCAGAGTTATATCTCAACCCTAGATTCTGTATCACTATGGTGATCATAATATAAAACCAGGCCATAATTAAGTTCCAAACCATGCATCATAAGGTGAATATAGTTAGAACTCTATAATTGCTCTCTAGTTAATCCTTATGCTTCAATTATTAAACATAAGAGCCACCTAATGCTAAATCCATAATTAAAACCTATGGTGGTGATCAACCACTTATCATTATACCCAATATCAAACCATGATGATTGAAACACCTACTTTAGGTATTTCAAGGTGTCATTAAATTATAATACCAGTGCTAACCTTAAATAGGATTATAGTAAGTCTTACAAGACCTTACTAAAGGAGTGTTCACATTGAATCATATGCCAGGAACTAAACTCTCAATTAAGAGAACAAATCCTAATCATACCTTCTAAAACACTTGGAGTATAATTATTAACTCTAACCATTCCAAAAGGGAGTGGTGTTCCAAATGAAAAAGGAAATTAAAATGAGTACTTGAATTCTTGCCTAAATGAAAATTACAGCAAAAGCTCCCATATATTTGTGTTTATTCAAAAACAATACAATAATACAATGATCCTTGAATTAGATCTCATGAAATACAAATTGATAAACATCTGCAAAACAGAAAAGAATTCAAAGCTGAATTAAAACCAGAGATTCAAATTTGAAAGAAATATAAAACAGAAAATAAAAATAGAAAAGAAAAATGAGAGAAAACCTTACCTGCCTCACCTGGCCGGACAGCCCACGCTGTAGCCCACCCGAACAGCCCAACACCACGGCCCAAGTCGCAGCCCACACAGCCCACTTAACCCTTCACTAGGATAAGACCGAAGACAACGTCTTCGTCTTCGTCTCCAACTCTGGACGCGCGAGAGCTCGCCACCGAGCCGGCAATCGCCACGTCCTGAGGTCGTCGCCGCCGTTGCTGACCGCCTGCGCACGCAAGGGGGGTATAAAGCGCACAGTAGCCACAAATTTTCCCTTCTTCGTCCAAATCGTCCAAATTTCGGAAACCCTAGCTGAGCCGGCCGTCCGTCGTCGCCGCCGATTGGGGCCGTCTCAAGCCCAACGGTGAGGCCTAGGAGGTGCGCCTCGATGCCCTCTTTCTTCTGGCGAAGCCACGCATCGAGGGGGGCACGGGCTACCGCGAATTAAGCGCCGCCCTTCTGCCGGCCATCGCCGGATTTCGCGACCCCATCACCATCTCCGACTACCCCAGGCTTCACCGAGCTCGCCATCAGTCTCAGGTTGATCTTGCGCACCTTATGCACCTCTTTATGCGTCTTAGGATCAAACGTAGCACAGTCCCGATGCTTGGCCGGAGTTTGCCGCCGCGGAGACGCTCGCCGGAGTTGTCTCCGGTGACCATTAGCCAGCGGCGCCGCCACTATAGGGTTCACCACGTCACGGTGAATCGTTTGAGCCCAAAAACGCACCCGCGGAAGCACCACCGCGCCGTCGCTGTCGACGGCAGCTCGCCGGCAGCAAGCTCACTGGCCATGTTGGCGTGTTGGACCTGGTCCACGCCGACGTGGCGTCTGACCTGGCCAATGGCCCACTGGTCAGTGCCCCTGAGGGTACATCAGCCGGGTGTGTTTAGTTATTTACTTTTAATTTTCAATTCACAAATTACTGCAACTTTGCAAAATTATATCAAATCCATATTAACTCAAAAAAATGAAAATAATATATCAAAATTCTTAGAAAACTAAACTCTATCTAATAAAAATATAAAATGAAATTTTTATTTTTAATAAAAATTCAATTATTTAAGACTTGTTAATTAAGCCTTATTTATTAATTCTAAATTCAATTAAACTTCAATAATTAGAAAAACTTCTAAATTTAATAAAAACCAGTAAGTAAATCAGGAAAATATTAAAACTAATTTTCCTTTACTTTTAACTTATTAAATCCTTAATAAGAGGATTTAAAACCCAATTAATAATTACCTTAATTATTAATTGTTTAAAAATAATAAAATGCCAAATTCAATATTATTTTTATTTCAAAGTTATTAATAACTTCAACTTTATTAATGAAGTTATTAATCCAATAATTATAGGGTAATTAGGAAACCCTAGTTCCATTAGAAACAAAGTGATAACCTCATCATTTCATGTGTAATCCTAAAACTCTAGTGCCATTTAGACCTAGATCCATTACTTCTTATGAACCCTAAATGGATCCCAAACCTAAACCTAAGTAACATGTGATCATGTTACTTCACCAGTAAACATAGATTCATATCTAGCAACTAAATACTAGTTAGAATCCACATAAAATATGGGAAATCCTATCACTACTAACTAGCATCCCATGTGTTCATCTTCATTAGACCTAAGTAATCCAGTAGGGCCAACCAAGTGGAAACCCTAGATTCCATTACAAAAAACCACCATCCTTAATTAACCATGCTTATCATCACATCCTTGTGATGAACCATAATAGCAACTATACTTGCTATTCTGTATCACATACCATATTCCACTAAACCCTACTAGTGTTGGATACTTATCCACCATTCCATTTAGGAGCCACTCATTCTTTACTTAAATAGAACCAACAATAAAACCTAGACCACCTAAACCCTAATTGTAATACTTCTTATTATTTAAGAAGTATGTTCTTCAAAAGTTATTCTTTTGAAGTAAATAAAGAATCATCATCAACCCTGCTTATAAGGACCTATAAACCCTAGCCAGTTATCACTAGCAAGATAAACCAACCTTGACAACAACCTGTATAATGAATTGCTTAGGATACCTAGGCTTATCTTAACCTTTCAAGCCCTAGGTGTTGATGAATCCAACTTTGTTGGGATCCATCTAATATTAACTCCAGCAACTACCTGAAACCATAGTCAACCATAGAAACCCAACCTAATTACCATACTTGTTCTTTATCTAAGAACATGTTCTTCAAAAGTTATTCTTTTGAAGTATATGATAATCAATCATTAACCATGCCATATAGTACTAAAACTGACCACTGTTCTTTACTTAATAACATTATGCCAATTGTTATTCTTTGTGTGCTCAATTGATTACTATGCTTTATTATCTACCTGTTGATAATACCAAGTAATCACACCTGAATAAGAACCTTGTATGTGAATCACTCTAAAAGTGCAACATACCCTAAACCAATCATTACAACTCACTGATCCTAAATCATCGGGGTTAGGTCACGCTTAGAGCGATTGCATCTCATACTTATGCATTATTGCATCCTTGCCAATCTTTTAAACATCGTCCTTACCGGACGATGATGCTATTTCAGAATTTGGAGTTATTGCGTATCGAAGACCTTGTCTGCATAATCTTGCAGCCAAGAAAGGCAAGTTCATCACTTGCTCATGTCATTTGAGTATTTCTATCAAATTACTTGCAAAGTACTATGTTTATCACTATTGCATAAAAAACCAAAACCACTACTTTCATAACTATGAATATGACTATGTGGTGGGCAATGGAACCATGGATTGTGTTGATATGGTGGAGGTTCCATTGCACGGGTTTATATCCATCTAGGATTAAACAACAAATGTCGCCAATGATTCTTGTGCCGTAATATCCGTGTTAACCATAAGATCCGGAGTGGGACGGAGTAGTCAAAAGTGTTTCCACCTCTCGTTCATCAACGGATGCGCTTACCGTAGCGGTTGTATCTTGCGGAGCAACTTGTGGGTGGGGAACCCATTCTAAGTCCCCACGGTTATGCTGAGCATACCGTAGCGGTTGCGGCTTGCGGAACAACTTGTGGGTGGGGAACCCATTCTAAGTCCCCACGGTATTGCGGTCTATGATGGGTTGCAGCTACCGGCGAAGGAGTTTGGTTCGATCCCGGATCGTCGTCGTGGTCGGGGTCCACCCTGAAATTACGGGAATAATGGGACCGGCGAGGACCCAGGGTCGGGGCATGCAACAAAGGGTGGGTGTTCGAGGTAGCGGAGGAACATGATTGGCTAGACCTTATACCGGGCCTCACACCATAGGAAGTGTGGACGGGAAGATCACCCGGTTGGCACCAAGGATAAGATCTCTTATGGGTAAAGCAACACACCTCTGCAGAGTGTAATGAATCGTGACCTGTCACTCCCTGTTCCGGGATATGGAACTGCGAACGCTGCTTGGAAAGGAGCTCCATGAAGTTCTAGTAAACCGGTGAAGGTCGACGGACATAGTTCTTCTCAATAAAAGCAACCTTTTGAAGAAATGGTTCGAAAACTTGCATTGGTATTAGACTTTCCGGTCTAATGCCGTAGCTAGTGCATTAAACACCTCTTTCCTATAATGAACTTGTTGAGTACGCTCGTACTCATCCCACTCTTAAATCCCCTGCTTAGATATGGAGGCATCGAAGGAGGATCTACGAGTGCAACTCGAAGACCGAGGGATCAACAAATACTTCAAGGGACAGGAACCTGACAGAAGAGTCAAACACTACCTCCAATAAGGATCAAACCTAGCTTAGCAATAGAAAGGAACTAGTTTCCTAAACCTAGCTCCTATTTAGCTAAAATCTATTCACAGCCTCTAGAGTTAGTTAAATACTCTACAAATATAGTTCGTGATAAGACTAGACTACGAGTCGTTCTTTCGAGGTTTATTTGCGGTTTTACCTCATTGTAAAGTAGGAGGCTGTGATGATCCGATGTAACGAGAGTCATTGTTGTAATTCTATAGACATGCCTTGGACCCGCATATGTTTCTGTTGTACCACTCTGAGCGATATAATACTAGTGGAACGGTGTTTCATTGGTGTTATATCAGACTTGCATACTACACCATGCAGTGGTATGTCGGGTCACCACAGTTCACCAACACAGTTTGCATCTCGTCGTGCAGTCCATTCAGAAATCTTTCCTTTCTCTTCTCATTGGTGTCGGTCTCATCCGGGGCGTACCTTGACAGAGTGAGAAACCTGTCACGGTATTCCACCACGGACATCCTTCCTTGCTTGAGTTCAAGGAACTCGTCTCTCATCTTCTTGATCAGTCCTTGGGGCACGTGGTATTTGCTGAACTTCAGCTTGAAGTCTTCCTATGTCATCATCTGTCCCTCATTCATTGCACGGGCACTTGTCCACCAGGCTCTGGCAGGTCCTGACAGGTAGTGGGTGGCGAACAGTACTTTTTCTGCGGCTTCAACTCCCGCAACTTCGAGGTTGTTCTCCATGGTCTGGAGCCAGTCATCAGCATCAAGGGGCTCTTCCGTCTTGTTGAATATCGGAGGGTTGGTGTGCTGAAAGTTCTTCAGCTTTGATCCAGGGTGATCGTGGTTTCCATGGCCTTGATTGTTCTGAGCTATCTGTTGCAGTGCGGTAATGTTGGCTTGGCGTTCAGCTCTCTCGACTTCTCGGTCTGCCATCATAGTCTGCAGCAGTTGCATCATGGCATCCTGGGAGGTGTTGCGGGTTGGTGGGGCCATCTAAACATTGATGTAGATGATAAGATAAGAGGGAACTTTCTAGGGTTTGTTTTGTTAAAGTTTTTAAAAAAGTTCATAATATTGAAAACTTGAGCGGTGTTGCAGGGGTAAAAACCAACAACACTTTTTCATTCATACCAAGCATCACACATTACAAAGCTAACACACCGTTGGTTTGAAGAACCATTCATCGCTCTACGATACAAGGGGATCCTGATACAACTCACACATACGAAAGTGCTTTAAATGAAACTACTCTTCAGGGGGGAATACTTCGTCTTCACGGGTAATGTGCTTGGCGAAAAGAGAGGGCGTTGTCCAACTCCTTGCGGGTCTTGTACAACATGAAGTCGAGGTGTGCTACATAGTGGTTCATCTCCGTGTGCGGGGGCATGGTCATCGGTCTTCCGGTGGGGTCATGTCTTGGGTAGTAGATGAAGCGAGTGTTCTTAATCTTGTTCTCATTTTGTCCACACAGACGAGAAATTGCTTCTTGCATAGCTCTGACTAGTCCTTCCTTCCAAGTGTTTCCCGTTACAGAAAACCAGATGGTTTCCCATGTTTAGGCTCCAAGCTTTCCTCTCAGATCTGCAGTAACTTCCCACCGAGGTGGTCCTCCTGATGGATTGTTGAGGGGTATTCCGAAGAACTCGGGGTACGGGCGTCCTAAATAATCAACCAGTTGTTTCAAATCCTTCTCGAACATGAGGTTTCCTCCGTGGCCAAGCTGATAAGACTTGTAGGTGTACTCCATCTGTGAAGCATTTTGATGAGTAAGTTAGAGAAGTGTGTCAAACTTTTATGTAGTAGTATAAGAAGAATAGAGCATACCTTTCTTATTTTGAAGAAGATCTCAAGGATAAGAGGGAGAATAAGTTTTTCATAAATAGTCACTTCATTTGTTTTGAAACTAAATTTTTCAGACGTCCATTCTAACTAGGGTCTCCTAAGGTCAACAATGGCTCTGATACCAACTTGTCAACACCCGGATTTTTAAGTCCAGATGCCTATTATGCCATTCATCGCAATCCCAGGAATATTGGTTTTGCGAGACATAATAGATTGATATCACAACACATCATTCATTACATACCATAATCGTCTTACAAATAAAGGATCACATGATCCAGTCTCATTACAATAATAGAAGTTCTATTTATTCATTACATAACACATAGCGGAAGCGAGAGTAGTGTAGTAGTAGTCCATCTATTCCACAGGCAACTGTTAACGTCAGGAGTGATCCTAGTTGTCGTAGACGTCCTGTTGTCCTTCTTCCGGGTTCTGGTACTCGTCTTCGTAGTCTGGCCATTTGAATAGCCAGGGACACAGCCATGAGTACTTTAAAGTACTCGCAAACTAATACTAAGGTAAAGTACTATCAACTATAGTAAGGGGGTTCTAAGCTCTAGTTTCATTTGCATAAAGCCAATTTTATTTCATAAACACTTTAATAATCAAAGCCTCTTCATTTAACTAACTCAAGGGGGAACATTAGTGTCATTCCCACAACTCACTTGTGATTCAAAGTCAAAGTCACCTTCTCAATTCAAGTCACAAGTCACCATTCATATTTTTAGAAAAGTTCTGATGACGGAACAGTATGGCCTTTACAACTGTCCATAACCGCGGACGCGGATATTCGAATAGGTTTAACTCTGTAGAGGTTGTACACTTGTGCCACAACAATTGCAATAGTTCGTCAGGGGTAACTGGCCCTGATTTATCGTACGCAGTACGCGAACCACCAATCCTAACCTTTCATTTACATACTCTAGTATAGGCACCTCTCCCCATGAGCTTGGCCTCCCAGTGAAGACACGCGGTCAGCCTGGGAACTGCACAGGGCTTGGGCCGGACATTCACCTCATTTCACGTCATTTCACATCACTTCACCAAGTACGGAGGCAGCCTCGGCATAACCCCTATGACGCTTGTTTAGAGGGAACCCATACTAAAATACATAAGTTTCCAGCTAAGCCTTACCCAGATTCAGGTATTGTGGGGGTACTTGTAAAATTGGAATGGTATCGCATCCGAACCCAACCATCAGTTTTTGTAAAATTCACCAAGTCAATCACCAGTCATATTCACCTTCAAAATCTCTCAATAGAATGACTCATCATTCCAAGGTTTTCAAAGTCATTTCAATTCACAAGTTTCCAACTAGAGTAGTCACTTTTAATATTGAGCACTAGCCACTAGTTATGAGGGGTGCTAAGTATCTTGGAGCTTGCTAGGCTAAGTGTGATTCTCTTGTACTACTCTATAATTCAACCAAGTGAATCATAAATCAAAAAGTAACTTTGATAAATAAAATCAAGTAAAGCTTGTAAAGTACAAACTTGGGATAGGTTCATAAAGTAAAATGTAATGGTGCCTTGCTCTTGTAGAGCTTTGCACTTGGCAAGAATATAAACTTGCAACCAGAATAGTTTGCATTAGTCTAGCTTGCATTGGTAATAGCTTGCCTTGATTGGTGAGGTGATCAAAGTTTTCTGGCTCTTCCTCTTGGTAGAAGACCTCTTCCTCTTGATAGTCTCCGGTACTAGCGTCTATAAACGAATACGAGGATACAATCACCAAACAACACTTAAGTAGTCTTAATTAGCCTTAATGGCTCAAACAATTGATCTAGCATCACTACTTAACATCTATTCACAAATTATGCTAGGGTTTCTTTATTTAATATTAGGAAAATAATTTCCTCTCATTGAAAGTTGAAATTAGGGTTTCTCTTTGGTTTGGAGAAATAATTTCCTCTCATTGAATCTTCTTAAGATTTAATCTTCTCAAATAACCAGGGATGATCAGATGTTGACCAAGGTCAACACTTCACACTTATTATTTGAGAAAAATGATTTAAATGAGATTCATCATCTCATGTGATTTAAATAACCATTGCAATTTAAATACTATATTGATTTAAATTCTACAAGTGAGCAAGTATGAACCTAAGCAAAACATATTACTTCATATCACTTGAGAACATGATTTAAATGAGGTGCTACACCTCATAGATTTAAATTCCTAAAATTTGGTATAGTTTAAAGGGATTTCTATTTTCGTGCCCTCCGTTCCTTAGTTGTGCTCAGTTTTCCCCAGCTCCTTAGTTTTTCCTCAGTTTTCCCCAAGTGCTTGTTTGAAACCCGCAGAAGGCAGCTCAGACGGCAGGATTCCCGTTAAGTTGACCGCTCCGTGCTGACGTGTGGGGCCGCGTCGTGTGGGCCCGCGTCGCGTGGCGCTGGTAGAAAGGGACCGCGTGGGACGGGACGAGATAGCGTTTGGTTGCACGTGAGCAGGAGCTGGGTTTTGTCTCTCTCGGCCATTGGCATTTCCCTTTTAAGAGTACCTTTTACGCCTCCTTCTCTCTGCCTTTTTTCACATAATTAGTATCAAATCTAGAGAAGCTTGCATTTCTGTCTTTCTTCAATTATTATTTGTGCCTTTTGGCCCTGGTTGTTTTCCCAATATGGCAGCAAATCTAGTAGGGAGCCCAATCTAGTACTTCATCTGGTCCATATGTATGTAGTTAAATCTAGAAGCAAATCTACGAGGAATGTACGATAAATTCACAAGGTCATATAGTAGAATAGGGATAGATAATATAGATAATAAGCTGCATTCGGCAGCCAAACATAGTAGGGTTCGAGGTTCTTCACAGCAGTACATCACCATCATACTAACAACATAACAACGAGGGATCCCTAGCTAACGAGCAAAGGGATCCCAACAACAAAATGGAGGAGGCAGCAGCAGCACACGTCCGAGATTCCGCCTACCCCATCTCGCCTCTGCCTCCACTTGTTGCTCCCCTTGGGAGCCTTGGGCTTGAGCGGAGGCGTGCACCCGCCGGAGATCTCCACCCGCTGGATGCTGCGGAGGTGCATGCCGAGCGCCAAGTGCTTGGCGCGGAAGGAGTTGGGGTTCACCGACGCGCCGACCTTGGGGTTGGTGTGGCCGATGTTCTCGGCATGCGTGAGGACGCAGTTGAAGTCAGTGCCGCCGAGCCTCCTAGTGCAGAAGGGGCACATGTAGACACCCTTGGTGACGTCGAGGTAGGAGACATACTGGCCGACCTGCAGCCTCCGCAGCACCTGGCGAGTCTTGACGTCATGGTGCTCGTCGTCGCTGCCGACGTCGCTGCCAGACAGTTGATCCATATCAAACGGGAATTTATTAGTGAATGAGTTGCAAACGTGCATGATAACAAAGTTAGGAAAAACGAGAGGCAACCTCGGTTAGAGTGGACACGATTATATGTCTACGGGGACGGTGTAAGCGAACCAAAGCTCATGCACAACAGATTTGTACACGAAATGGTTCGTTGAACCCTCCCCTGTAAAAATCTGTGCCCACCGATTCATCATAGGCAAAGAAACAGATTCCGGATCTGAACTTGAACACATTCCAGATTATTTGCAAAATTAAACGGTTGATATCTTTTGATTCGTGCATAAAATAACTGATTGAGATCCTATGATTACTTGCATAAATTAACCGATTGAGATCCCATTATTACTTGCATAAATTAACCGAACGGCCGAAACCCAAATCTTGAACGAAATCAAGGAGGGATCAAAGCAAAATGGAATAAAATCGGCGCAAATATTAGCCCAATACTCATCCATCCACAGATCCATCTACACCAGCACAAATAGGGTTCAAAAAGGAATGGGGAACAAAAAAGGAAGCAAACCGTAGTTACCTCGTTCCATGGGTCCTCTATGGAGGTGTCGTAGCGGTTCGGGGGCGGGACGTACGGCACCAGCTCGTAGGGGTCCCATCCCGGCGGGATCTGACCGCGACCGGCGGCAGCAGCCTCCGATGCACCGGCGGAGGCGGCGGCGACGTCCGTTGAGGGGACGGCGGCGACGTCCGTTGAGGGGACGGCGTCGAAGAGGGAGGCGTCGCGCTTGGAGCCGATGGCGCCGTGGACGATGGGATTGGCATTCTCCTTGTCCATCTCGCCGGCAGAGGAGAGGGAGAGGGAGAGGGTTTTTTGCTTTGGAGAAGATGATGGGACGTGAGAGAGGCGGCGTTGCGTAGGTGAGTGAGAGTGATAGAGATAGTGGGAGGAGGCGTCTATAAAGGCAAGGGGTGGTTAATGCGACCCGCGTCCTACGCGTCCACCGCTGCACGTCTTGGACTTCTGCAATGCGCCACGCGTCCACGATTGCACGTCTTCGACTTTTGCACCGTGACCGGCGTCTACGCGTCAAATATTGCACGTCTTTCATTTCTGCACCGCAACACGCGTCCTCGAGTCTAACCCTGGAAATTTAGATATACTCAGGTATAACCTCAAGCATTATACTAGCATTTTTTGTGTGCTCAGTTTTCCCCTTGAGTGCTAATACTGGCTAGTGCAATATGCTCAGTTTTACCCTCAAGTAGCTGGTCAACAGACCAGGTCAACAAATGGGATTAACTAGTTAAATGAGTCATTTAATGTGCAAAAATTCCGAGAAATAGTGGCACATACTCATGGAGTCTTCACCACAAATTGCCGGTTCTCAAAACATAGATAAGTCATAGATAAATCAAGTTTTACCACAAATTGCCACTTCTCAAAGGCCTTCTCAAATCACCTAGTAGCTATGAAGGTGCATGGTTTTCCACAATAAGCCCTTCCCAAAACAGCTTTCCCCAAAACATACTTTGTCTAAATGAGGCCACAATTCTCACACTCACGTATATTTGTATTGCAAATAGTTTGAGATAGGCCAAGATGGGTTTTATTCTACAAAACACGCATTTTCCATTTTTTAAATCTCATATTTGAATCCCCTAGTCTGTTTATTACATAGGTGCCCTTGGTTTCTTGATACTACTCAGTTTTGCCCTCTCCCTCCACAAATTCTCTCACACGTGCAACATTGCCCTGATTGGTCTAGCCCATGTCACGCGGATCGTGCCCGCCGACCGTTGATCGTATGATCTAACGGGCAGGATAACCCCTCTCTCTCTCTGTCGGCGGTTACCTTCCACTCTCTAAGTATGCTAAAGGGCGGTTTTCTGTATTTATTTCCACGCGCTAAAAATTATAAACTCTTTTAGACATTACTTTTCACGCAAAAAATGATAAACCATCACCGATTTGTTGTAGCCATAAATTTTCATGCAAAAAATGATAAACCGTCACCGATTTGTTGTAGCCATTAATTTTCACGAAAATCCCAAATGATAAACTATCACCGATTTGTTGTAGCCATTAATTTTCACGCAAAAAATGATAAACCATCACCGATTTGTTGTATCCATTACTTTTCACGCAAAAAATGATAGACCATCACCGATTTCTTGTAGCCATTACTATTCACGGTAAAAATGATAAACGAACCAATCTATCTATCTCTGTATTTGAAGTTTGGAAGGGTTCACCATCTAGTTATGTTAACTTTTGAGGTTTTGACCTGAAAACAAATGGGTATTATAAAGGGAAATAAAAGTTCAAAAAATGTAAAAACGAAACAATCTACCTATCTTTGTATAGAAGATCGTCTGTATGATTTTTGAGGTCATTTAGAGAAGGTAGAAAAAATCCCTTTTGAGAAGGTCGAAAAAACCTAACTTGTTACAAAAGCTGGTTTCCAGTGAGACCTAACCAAATTTGGCATACATTATGCCATATCTATAACAACAAGGAATATCTAAAAGGGAAAGTTTCACAAAATTTGAAATTTATGGCGAAAATGATGCCATACATGATGCTGTTTTTCGAGGTTTTGACCTGAAAATCAATTGGATATTATAAAGGGAAATAAAAAGTTCGAAAAACATAAAAACGAAACAATCTATCTATCTATGTATAGAAGATCAGCTGTATGAAATTTGAGGTCATTTAGAGGAGGTAGAATAAATCACCTTGTTAGAAAAGCTGGTTTCAGTGAGACGAAACGGCATGCGTTTAAGCAAAGTGATTTTTTCGAACGTCTCCAAATGATCCCAAATTTGCCATACATGATGCCATACGTGTAACAACAAGGAACCCTATCTAAAAAGTGTCAAAAAAGTTTGCCCAACCGTATAGCTCTATCAAAAAGAACCTCACCATGGCGCTAGTATAATTTTGGGCTTAGTTACAAACTTTCGTTACCTAACGTTCAACACGAAACTTGTTTCAAATCACTTTTGGCGTACAAGAAACAAATCCCTCCTTGATTCGAGCACCACAGCCTCCAAACTTTGCCGATGCCGATATCGGCATGGTCAGAACGGCTATGCTCGACGCCACTCGCTAGGTCACCGTCGGGATGCACCCTCAATCCCGTCCCCTCATTCGATCACTGACACACCAGAGATACCACCGAGGCCAATGCCGAACGTACATGCTGATGCCAATGCCGAACATGCATCCACGCCGATGTGGGCACGGCCACGCCGCCCCGCTATGTTGGACGCCACAGACCACCGCGAGGTCTTTCCCTTCGCCACCACACTCTTCTAGCACCCATCTATACACGCCGGAAAGGAGAGACACTAGTTTTCTCTACATTGCTCGCGTTCGTGTCGGACACGGTCGGTCAAAGTTTTGAGGTAGTCGTCGATGTCGTTGACCATTTCTTCTCTTCTTTGCATGGTTAAACGCGTCTAGTTCATATCTATCTAATGCGTCCGGTCTCGCCTCATGCGGTTCTTTGTGGACGTCGATCTCATCTCGGCACTCCGCGAGGCCACCTCCTCCGTGCCATCGCTCGTAGAGCTCCGTTTAAAAATCTATTCCTACCCGTGTATTGCCCCTTGTATCAGCGCCATGGCCCACTTGTCATTCGATATACCGAAGCCCCACTCGTGCGTGTTTTGGTCGGGGATACGAGCGATGCTTACGGTCAAACAAAGATGGATGGTCCGACGTGTCTTTGCGGGCTCTACGTGGCCCCACTAGTCGGAAGATAACGGTCAACCGTTGGGCAACCGGCCGTTACGATATACGTGATGGTTTCAGACAAGGTCTTGGGGAAAACTGAGGAAAAACTAAGGAGCTGGGGAAAACTGAGCACAACTAAGGAACCGAGGGCACGAAAATAGAAATCCCTAGTTTAAATGGGCTAGTATTGACTACATAGCCAATATTTTGCTTATAGCCCACGATCATGTACAGAACCCATATCATATTTTTACATAGTAAATTAGAGTTTGTTAAATGTGAATTATTGCAATTGGATTCACTTCAAAATTCAAATTTGTTGATTTTCTATATTTATTTGAATACTAAAAAGTATCTGTTTTGTTATTTTTGCTATTCAAAATCTACACAAGATATGAGTTTGAGACCAGTGGCAAAATGTAGATAATTTCATGGGCTTTCCGTAGATAGGTAGTTTGCTAGATTTGGTTCAGTAGTTTGAAAGTTATTCAAATTTGAATAAAGCATCAGTATTTGAAATTTGCTGAAACTAAATATTTGAATTAAACACAAATGGGCTAGGCGGGAAACTGGATGGGCCGAAATGGGTTTAAACAAAGGAACTGGCCCAGTAACGCTTCAGTGCTTGGTGGGCTGTCCAGAGGTGGGGCCTACATGTCAGTGGCTTTGTTTCACCGAAGCGGTACCTTGTGATGTCGACCGTTGGATTAAGAGATGATCGCACGGCCGTAGTTCGTCTTCTTCTCCGGCGAGAGGAGGGCGTGCTGGCGACGGAGGTAAGGGGTCGGAGGGCGTCCTAGGCCGCCGGCGATCGAGGGAGAGGGGCGAGGCGACGTTGTCGACGGTGTAGAGGCCCCTGGTACAGCGGCGTGGCTCGGGGCGGCGTGAATCGGCGACGGTGATCTGCGGGCTCCGGCGAGGTCGGCGATGCAATTGGGGCTAGCTAGGGAGCAATGTGGACGAGCAAGGTGTCGAGGATGATCAGAAGGAAGAGGGGAAGCGAATGGTGTGAGAAACTCGTGCTGGGGTTGCCTCTATTTATAGGGGAGCGAGGTGCTGCGGGTGCCCGTGGTGGTCGTTCATGGCGCCGGCGTCTGGAGCGGCGAAGGGGCAAGATAGTGAGTGCATCATGTAGGCGACGGCTAGGCGGAGCTAGCGCGCGTGAAGGGACGGCAGAGGAAGGACGGGAGCGTGCTGGATCATCGTCGTCCTCGCAGTACGGGCACGGCAGGGTTTCGATGATGGCGACGGTGATGGATCCTCCGCAGGCGATTGAGCATGTCTACGGCGTAGCTGGGGGTGCGGTGACGCTCGATGCAGAAGTAGAGGCTTAGGGGAGGACGGAGGCGATGGCACGACGGCGTGCTCTGGCGCGTCCAGAGACATGCCAGGACGCGCTCACCGCGTGCCTGGCAGGTTTTCTGGCGTGTCTGGGCACGCGTGTTCCGGCGAAAGGCGTGCAAGGTTCGAGCCAGGGATGGTACCAGCAGGTTCAGGGAGGTGCAGGGTAGCTTGCTGACATGGTACTCGAGAGAGGGGAGGGCCAGAGAGATTGAGTGCTTGGGTGGCCGGCATGGGACTTGGCATGAGCTTTCTCTCCCTTTTCTTCACTTTAATCGACCAGGGCAAGGACAAGTAGTGATGCAGGGGTTGTAGGGGAGTCTAATGATCACAAGTAAAAAGGGGTTTAGGCAAGAAACTAGTGTGTAAAAGGGTGTAACCAATTTCTGGAAAGTTGCCTGCAAGGTGTATGATGAAATGGCCGCATGGGAAAAATGTTTGAATTTTGCAATTCTTTTTGGTGGAGCTCAATTATATAATTAAAGAGAAAGAATGGTGGTGGTGGTGTCCAATTTGGAGTTGATTTGCAAAGTTTCAAATTTGGTATGATCTTCTCATAATTTCAAAGTCTCCACTTGTCAAATCTATACTGGTCAACCTGGTCAACATTAGCACTAATGGTCAACATGAAAGTTGTTCACCTTGACATGGTCTTAGATGACATGGCAATAGTTGACCAAGTTTGGTTTGAAGAAAAGTCAAAACCAGGGGGTAAAGTATGGAACATTTTATAAAAGTCACTTTTGACCATTATCACATGTATGTAGGTTATGAAATTTGCTTTGGTTTGATTCTTGTTTCTTTGATGAAATTGTGTTTGTTTATCATATATAAGTATTCTCCATGCAATAGATCAAGCAATGGTGGCCTTTGGTGAAGATTTGCAAAATTGGCCTTATGTGTATGTGAGTGAAATTGGGAATTCCTCACCATTTGATTTCTCTCCAATTGATTTGATATTTCTTGACTCTAATGTGATTCTTATTAGTTTAGAAACATTTTAAGACCATTGAAACCATTTCAAATGGTCTTGTTCAAAGATTTGCAAAAATGGCCATAACACATGAGAGGTGATATGTCAAATTTCATTATTCTTGCAAATTGTTCCTCTTGTTTTACTTGGACATGGGTTAGGGTCAATTTAGTGTTATATTAGGTTTAGAGATGGTTTCACATCATTTGGTCAAGGTTTAAAGGCTTAGGGCAAGAATTGGGTATTATGACTATGTGTCACATATGCCTCTATGCATATGTTGCATTTGAGTTTTAATTTGACTTGGCTTGACCCAAATGGTGTTGTTGGGTGTTGAAATGGCATGGAGGAGTGATCCAACCATTCACAACATGTATTAGGGTCAAGATTCTTAAATTCACATATTTGCTATTTTACTCTCATATGCCTCTATGGCATTTTTAGTTTCTTTTTATTTTCTTTTGTTTCACTTTGGATTTGGTTTGATAAGTGCTAGGTAAGGTGTATGAAGGTTTTCCGAACCTCTAAGCAAAGTAGAAAGGTCTAAGGTAAAGATTTGTAAAAATATCCATAGGCACATATGCCTTTTTCTTATTTAATTTCCTGTTATTTTATTTTAACTAGGATGATGAAAAAGATGGGTGAGGTTTAGGGTTTAAGATTATTTCAAACTACTTTAACAAGCAATCATGGCAATAGCACAAGAATTAAGCAAGATTACTATGCATCAAACTTAATTTAATAAAAGTTTTTGTTGGTTCCAAAATTTGGAACTAGTGAAATTCATTTGTTTTGTTTTGAATTTTTGGGATGTTACAGCTTAAAAGTCAGTTCCAGGAGGTTTAGCGGACAATGGTACGGGAAAGCTCCGCCTGTATTGTCCGCCCGTACTGGGAGCCGCAACATTCCCGATGTCAAACCCTATAAGTTCTGTGTAGGGAGCCACGCCAAATGGGGAGCCATTCATCGTCAAACAGAGCCACCACACATCAGATCGATCTACACCACAATGAAAGGAGATAAATTCCATCTCCTATCTCCTCCATAGTCATAGCCATCACCATTGTAATAGAGATCTCCATGAGAATTGGCGACCATTGTAAGAATATTGTGATTTCAATCCAAATATTTGCAACAATGATTTCTATCTTTGATCTTGATATCATGTGTGAGTAGTCCTCACGGGTTGCGGGTTGGGGTGAATTGTCGGAGTGTTTATATGCATCTAATATCATGAATATCTGTAGGAATTAAATATGAGTTTTGCAATCTTGTAACCTTGTCTCTTTGCCTCGATTCGATGATCTGCAGGTACCCATGTCTATCGGATAGATCAAGGGAAGAGGTGGGATGAGGGGAGAACGGCATGCTACCGCGAAACCTCAGTGACTGAAAGGGGAAAGTAATGGGATGTAATAATCCAAAACATAGGATCATCGCAGGGTAGATTTTGAATTGGGATGTGCATTTCATCGCAAAACAAGGGAAATTTTCGCGCTTTATTGCAACTAAACCTAAGAGGGATCGAGGTTCTCTCTCAATTGCAATTAGGGTTAGGCAATGTGAGTTATGAATTTCGACATGATCTCTTTTGGAACTTGTGTATTTGGGAGTTGATTTTGATTTGACAAGTCATACTAAATTTAAAACTCAAAGAGTAAAAGATAAACAATATAGAATATGAAAGATGAATTCATAATTCAAATAAATTTTATAATTCAAATCACTTTGAATTTCAAATTACAATATAAATATACGAATCATTTATAAGTAAATGATACAAAGATAATTGAGCTCATAAGAAAATTTGAGCTTTATTGATAATACACACAAATACAATGTCTTTACAATATTCATCATAAAAAATTGATGAATTATAAACAGAATAAAAAAGAAGATTACATCAATTGATCCTATACTAAAATCATAAACTAATGTGTTGGAAGAAGTTGTCCTAGATCATTTTCATCCTCAAAACCTGCAAACTAGAGAGAAGAGCTAGACAAGGGGGTTAAACATCAAGTTAGTAAAAGCCAGGGGTGAAACCAAGTGTCAATGACACTTGTGCTTGTCCAAAACATGGACAGCACAGGATAAGTCACAGCAGACCAAACCTGAGCCTCACCACAGGGGCTCAAGTTTCACCAAAGTGGTCACACAACTCATGGAGCTGTTGTGCTACCAACAGCACATCCAGCACAACTGAGTCACAAGCCAAGCCAGGCTTGTGTGTCACAGCCAGAGGAGAAGAACATCAGAGATAAATAGGGTAGAAACCCTAGAAACAATGCACAGTTCACCAGATAACCATCTATCAAGCAACCAGCCAAGAACAGCAAGAGTTCATCTCAGTTCTTGCTCAAGAACAGCACCAACCACCACTGAACCCACTTATCCATCCAAATTCACCAACCAAAACTCAACAGAAAACATGGGAACATAAACAAGATCGAGCTAGGAGAAGAAGGACAAGTCACAAGATCATCAAGCAACTGCTCAACAGCAGTTGATCTTAACCATCTAGGAGCTGGAGCAAGGTATACTTGATACCTGGAGAGGATCCAATGGATCCAATCCATTATTTATGCATGACACAAGTCATGGGTTGAGCAGATTCTCAAGGGTGATCATCACTTGGTGATTGACCAAGGATCACTGGCAGTAAAAAGTGCTACTAGAGCTAGAAACCATCCAGACACCATTTTTGTGCATATAAGCAAGAACGGATGCACAGAGGTGCACACAAGCAAGCACACATGCACAGATAGCACCAATAGAAGGTTTACAAGTAATAGAAGCTACCAAGAACCACCTAGTGAAAACCCTAGACACTAAACCATCAGAAAAACCCGAGATTTCTTCACAGGCAAGCATAATGGCTTTCATAATAACTATGATTCCCAATTATGCAAGCAGAGATGAGTAGCCAACAAGAACTAGCCAACTGTGTGAGCGACCAATCAGTAATGGATTCAGACTGAGGTCACATCAAACACCAAACCATCTAATTAACCAAGAAAATAAGTCATCATCATCATCCAGTAATGGATTCAGACTTGGATTATTTCCAAACGGATCATGGAAATATCAAATCATGCACAACAAGGCAAGTAATCAACACTGCATAAGCAGTTCATCAATAATCGAACTGCATTATCTCGCAGTTACCAGGCAAGTTCACCCTTGATCATGTCATCTTGATTATTTTATATGAATTTACCCGCAAAAGTACTATACTTATCATTCCTGTAGTGAAAATAAAATGTTACTTTTCCAATTATGAATATGACTATGTGGTGGGCAATGGAACCATGGTATGTGTTGATATGGTGGAGGTTCCATTGCAAGGGTTCTATAAATCTAGGACTAATCACCAATGTTGTCTAGTGATTCTAGGGCCGTACAATTCACGTTAACCATAAGATATATAATAGCTCTGGGGAAGTCAGATGTATCTTTTTCCTCTTGCATATCAACGGACATGATGGAGCCTAGATGGGTGTGTTGGGGATAACATTGCAGTAGGTTGGGAAATCCTTTAAAATCCCCATCCGTGTGGATGAGAGGCTCTATCATATATGAGGGATTGTCCATAGTACACCGGGGGTAAAGCCGTATGATCGGGAGATGTCTACCGGGGGTGTACGGATGGACAAAAGGGTGGGTATGCAAGGTCACGGAGAAGGCAGTGATTGGCTTGGATCTTACATCTAGCCCCACACCAAGGAAGTGTGGACAAGAAACGCATCTCGGTTGATATCAAGGATAAGTTCTCTTATGGGAAAAGTAATGCACCAAGGGTATCAAACTGTGGCAGTCACTCCCTGTTCCTGGAAGGGAAATACGAACGCGGCAGGAAAGGAACTCTGTGAAGTTCTGTTCAACCTGTGAAGACTGGCGGGCATAGTTTTCAGAATAAAATCAACCTTTTGAAGAAATGTTTGCGAAACATGCATTGACATGAGATTTGATGATCAATGATCGTAGCTAGTGCATGAAACACATTTTCCCTTTTGAGCTTGCTGAGTACCTCTGTACTCACTTTCTTTCGACACCCTTGCTAGACTGTGAGAATGAAGTGGAGGCCACCGACGGAGCACCGGAAGGAGACTATGAGCTGGTCTACGAGGAACCTGATCTGTCCGGAGGAGTGGAAGGCGTGGACTATGGGATAGTCTACGGGCCCGACAACAATGAGGCGGAGGAGTAGAGTCATACCCTAGTGTCATAGAGACGAGCAGCGTAGAAGCTTACCTAAATAAGTTGCTGAGCTCAATTTATTATTTATGCTGGTTTGTAATGAAACTTAAGTAGTATCTTAGGATGTTCTCATCGGACCCGTGAGAATACCAACTTGTTAAGACTGTGATTCTAATATAATTGATGAGGACATCCCTACTACACCATTACCTTCGTCACTGATAAATGAAGATGAACCTGCTGTGAAGCTCAAGTCCAATGAATTTCGGATTGGACCAATTACAAGGGCTCGTGCGAAGCTACTTAAACAACAGGTGAACTTGTTTCTAAACGGTACTTTGATTGATGAGAACTTTATACTGCCTAAGTCCTATTACTTATGTATCATCAGGTATCAAGAGGAGACGAGCATCGCACGAGGAGGAGAGGAGCAGCTGGACATAAAGACGAACGTCAAGATGGACGTGAAGCTGGACATGGAGCTGGACATGAAGATATCTCATGGACGCGCGAGGGAGGAGCGGGAGGCATGCGCGAGAGGAGAAGAAGACGTCCAGGCCGGTCCAGCACCCGGTTAGACCGGCCTCCAGACCGGCCAGTCCGGTCCCTGGCCCGGTTGACCGGGCGCCAACCGGATGCAACGCATCGTACCGGATCAAAACCGAAAAACCTCGCAACTTTCCGGTTGCCGCCCGGTTGACCGGACGCCAGACCGGCCGACCCGGTCCCTGGTCCGGTTGACCGGATTCCATACCGGATTTGTCCGAGTCTGTCTCGACCAGATCTATTCTAGGTCGGTTATTTTTGTATCTTTTCAACCAGAACTCGTCCCGGACGCCTATATAAGTGCCCAGGACACCCCCCTAGCTGTTTTAGACCACGTTTAAGATAAACCCTAGTTCTTAGTTGTTTGCTCTAGCAAAACTATTGAATCCCTACACCATATTGCTTGATATTGTGTAGATCCTGAAAAAGTCTTGTGTGATCTGTTGTTCCATTGGGAATTAGACGGTTGCAACTTACCGCTTCGTAGTCGGCGGCTACGTGCGCAAGTGTGTGGAGTTGCGAATATCTTGCAGGGTTGAGAGCTGTTGCGTTGGCGACAGGGACCAATCGAGAGATCTAGTTGCGTCATACAAGTTATCTTCCACTACATCGTCGTGTTTCTCCGCTGCCATCAACCCGTGATCATCATCACCACCGTTGCTTAGTGAGAAGATCGGGCCACCCCATATCATCTTGGTATCAGATTTCCAGTTTTCCTCGGTAAGCCATCCACAATCCACCCCATAGTTGAGTTGAGAGTGTTTTCCTATCCAGAAAAAGCCATAAAAAGTTAGGGTTAGGGTTTGCCATAGCCTTAGATTGCACTAATTTCAAGTTTTAGTTGCTTTTCGTAGTTGTTTTTGCGTATCTTTTCTTTCCATCTAGTCTTTTAGGGTTTGAGTTTACTCTATCATCTTGTGTTTCTTTATCGTCTAGTGTTAGTTTTTGTTACTCCGAGTCCACATAGCATACAGTGTGCTTGTTCCCAACCATAGACACAGCCTTTCGATATAAAGTGACTAGGAACTTTCCCAGAAGAGACTAGTTTTACCGCTCGACAGGCTGCTCGTTAGGTTCTCGGTGCTTGGCATATTTCTGTTGGCCGTGTTATCAAGGAGTTGTGTCAGAAAATCAAAAAAAAAAGAAAATTGAAAAGAAGCAAAAAGAGCTACATAGCTGCGTGTGTTATACAA
This sequence comes from Lolium rigidum, assembly GCF_022539505.1. NCBI lineage: Eukaryota > Viridiplantae > Streptophyta > Magnoliopsida > Poales > Poaceae > Lolium > Lolium rigidum. Next base: position 149,787,443 of record NC_061509.1, read on the forward strand.
ATAGAAAAATCCAAAAAGAACGGTGGAGTGCTAGTTGAATCAAGTGAAGGCCTAAGTTTACTTTACTGCACCCGTAGTTGAGCAATCTTGTGCATGTCTCGTTGAGCTTTGCTAGAGTCTCTCGTGTGCATTGCAACCTTTCCCACATATAGTTGCATTGCCCCATTATATCGCCTTGTGTGAGTATCATTGGTTGTCTACGGTCAGCGCTAGAGCTTGTTATTGGTGCAAATAGGTAGCCTACCTACAGCCCCACATATACCCTGCTTTGTCGTGTGATTTGTTCTTATACCCTTGATATTCGCTTCTCTACATCCGTGCACTAGTTGTTACTACAAGTGGTAAGCAACACTAATTTACTTTGGAACGGTAAGATCTCCTTTTCTTATCAGTTTTGAGTGAGTTGTGAGAGTACCACCATATATTTTTGATTTACTGCACTAATCTACTAACGATGTCTGCTAGTGATCATAGAATTGTTAACCAGGAAAACAAGAGTGCTGCAGATATCATCACATGGAGGGAGTATGAGGCTCTTCGTAATGAGATGCGACGTGAATTCCGCGCTCAGGACGAGGTGCTTAATGGGAAGATTGATGAGATTTCCCAAAAGCTGGATGCTACTCATGTGACCGTCACTACAATGCAAGATCAAATGACGGATGTACAACGCAATCTTGCTGATTTGCGCTTAGCTGTTGAGAATTTGACCGCGCAACAACAACAAGACGATGACGATGATCCTGAGCTTCAAGATGACACACACAATGCTCGTGATGCGCCACGTGGTAATCGTGCTCGCGGTTGGGTTCCACTTGGCCGCAATGGTCGTGGTCAAGATGAGGAAGATGGTTTGGTAAGCCCAAGTTTACTATACCCAAGTTTGAAGGAGGAGCTGATGTTGAAGAATACGTCACTTGGGAGCTCAAGATTGAGAAGTTGTGGAGCTTACATCCACATTATACTGACGATCGGAAGATCAAGCTTGCTTCTTCCAAATTTGATGGCTATGCTTTGCGTTGGTGGGATGCTTTTGTTCGTAACCGTGAAGAGGATCGTGAGCAGCCTATACGCACATGGCGTGCCATGAAGGAGGCGATGACTTCTCGCTTTGTGCCTACAAATTACTTGCGGAACATATATGATAAGCTGACTCTATTGAGACAAGGTGTGAAGACTGTGGATGAATACTACATGGAGATGGAGATGCTTATGCAGCGTGGCCGTGTCCGTGAGTCTCTCGAGATGAAAATGCAACGTTTCCTCAATGGTTTGAAGTATGATATCAAAGGCATTGTTCGTCACTACAGCTACACCAATATGAATCAATTGTTACATCATGCAAGAGAAGCTGAATCGCAGTTGGCTGACGAAGCAAAGATCAAAGGTCGAGCTACAGGAGCTGGGCGTTTCACACCCCGCGCGGCCCCATCTATGGCGCCGGCGCCTTCGACGCGCTCCGCCCCTCCGCCTAGTAAGTCGGTCTCTATTGTGTCTAACACAAAGAAGTCCGAATCTGCTGCAAGTACGAGTGGTTCTAATGTGTCTACTGCCCGTAACCGTGACATGATTTGTCATACATGTGGTGGCAAAGGTCACTTTAAGAGAGATTGTCCTAACCGCAAAGTCATGGTTATCAATGAGGACAATGAGTACGAGACTGGAGATGATGTTGATCCTAATGCTCCAGAAGATGATGATTATGACACTGATCGTGAAGATGCATATCCTTCTGATGCTCGCACCATTGTTGTGTCGCAGCGTGCTCTTAATGTGTTGCCTAGTGCATCTACTCAGCGCTGCAATTTGTTCCAAACAAAGGCTTTAATTGGTCCTGACAAGGCTTGCAAGGTCATTATTGATGGCGGGAGTTGCCGTAATTTAGCAAGCAAGGAGTTGTGCACCAAGCTGAAGTTGAAGTATCTACCGCACCCGCATCCATATTATATTCAGTGGTTGAGCGACAATGGTGAGATGAAGATAAACCACATGGTGCGTGTTGAATTTGCTATTGGACCGTATAAGGATTGCATTGATTTTGATGTCGTTCCTATGACGGTGTGTCACCTACTATTGGGTCGGCCTTGGCTCTATGACCGTTCTGTGCAACATAATGGCCGTGCCAATACATATCACTTGGAGTTCAAGGGCAAGAAAATCAATTTACAGCCTATGACACCACAGCAAATTGTCAATGAGTCTCGTCAGAAAGTTGAAGTCAACTTGGAGGATGCTTCTTTAGATAGGCGAGAGAATTGTAATGTTGTGAGTGATATAACGAAAAGTGAGAGAGTGAATTCCTTAGTCTCATTAGCCACCAAAGAAGACATGAGAGAATTTAGTGAGGATCCTACAGCCATGCCTCTTGTGCTCTTGTACAGGGGTACGGTTTTGGTTTCTAACGACATGACCCCTCTTCCTCTTGGTGCTTCTAATGTTTTGCAGGAATTTGGCAACGTGTTTCCGGATGAAGTACCCGCAGGACTTCCACCATTGCGAGGTATTGAGCATCAAATCGACTTGATTCCCGGAGCTTCGCTACCCAATCGGGCACCATATAGAACGAACCCCGAAGAGACGAAGAAGATACAGAAGCAAGTACAAGCGCTACTCGACAAAGGTTATATTCGCATAAGCCTTAGTCCTTGTGCTGTTCCTGTTATTCTAGTTCCTAAGAAAGATGGTACATGGTGTATGTGCGTAGATTGTAGAGCTATAAACAATATCACTATTCGATATCGTCACCCTATTCCCCGTTTAGAGGATATGCTAGATGAATTGAGTGGCGCTGTTGTGTTCTCTAAAATTGATTTGCATAGTGGTTATCATCAAATTAGGATGAAAGAAGGGGATGAGTGGAAAACCGCCTTTAAAACAAAATTTGGTTTATATGAGTGGTTAGTAATGCCTTTTGGTTTGACTAATTCACCTAGCACTTTCATGAGACTGATGAACCATGTTTTGCGTAATTTTATTGGCAAGTTTGTGGTTGTGTATTTTGATGACATATTAATTTACAGCCGCAATAAATCTGATCATATTATACATATTCGACATGTTTTGCAAGTGTTGTGTGATAGTAAACTCTATGGTAATCTTGAGAAGTGCACATTTTGCAAAGATAAGGTCATGGAGTAGAAGTAGATGTGTCTAAAATTGAAGCTATTCAAAATTGGCCTACTCCCATGAATGTGAGTCAAGTTAGAAGTTTTCATGGTCTAGCTGGGTTTTATCGCCGTTTTGTGCCCAATTTTTCTACTATTGCTGCACCTTTGAATGAATTGACTAAAAAGGGTGTTGCATTTGAGTGGGGCGTTGCCCAAGATCATGCTTTTGATGAACTGAAACGATTGTTAACTTCTGCACCGTTGATTGCACTTCCTGATTTCAATAAGCAATTTGAGATTGAATGTGATGCTAGTGGTATTGGAATTGGTGGTGTGTTGATGCAAGAGGGTCGCCCAATTGCGTATTTTTCTGAGAAACTTTCTGGTGCTAAGTTGAACTATCCAATATATGATAAAGAATTGTATGCTTTGATTAGAGTTCTTGAGGTTTGGCAACATTATTTGTGGCCAAAGGAATTTATCATACATTCTGATCATGAAGCTTTGAAATATCTGAAAGCCCAATCTACTTTGCATAGGCGTCTTGCTAAATGGGTTGAGTTCATTGAGTCTTTTCCATACATTATTAAACATAAGAAGGGAAAAGATAACATTGTTGCTGATGCTCTATCTAGGAAGAATATGCTATTAACTCACCTTGATGTTAAAATTCCTGGATTAGAAGTACTATGTGATTTGTATGCTACGGATCATGATTTTACTGAACCATATCGCTTATGTGCTCTTGGTATAGCATGGGAAAAATATCACATACACGATGTGTTCTTGTTTCGAGCTAACAAACTATGTGTTCCAGAATCGTCTGTTCGTTTGCTCTTATTGCAGGAATCACATGCTGGAGGTTTGATGGGTCACTTTTGGCGTGAGAAGACGCTACTCATGCTCGCTGATCACTTTTATTGGCCAAAGATGAGGCGGGATGTGGACAGGTATGTGAAGAGGTGCATTACTTGCAACAAGTCCAAGTCCAAGCTGAAGCCTCACGGTTTGTATACTCCATTACCGGCACCTACTACACCTTGGGAAGATATCAGTATGGATTTTGTGTTGGGTTTGCCGCGTACTAAACGAGGCCATGATTCTATATTTGTGGTAGTGGACAGATTTTCTAAAATGTCACACTTTATTGCCTGCCACAAAAGCGATGATGCGTCGCATATTGCTAACCTGTTTTTCAGGGAGATTGTTCGACTACATGGAGTCCCGAAGACTATTGTTTCTGATCGTGATGTGAAGTTCATGAGCTACTTCTGGAAGACACTTTGGGGAAAGCTAGGGACAAAGCTACTATTCAGTACTACTTGTCATCCCCAAACTGATGGACAAACTGAGGTGGTGAATCGAACCTTGTCACAACTGTTGAGATCCATGATCAAGAAGAACCTGAAGGAGTGGGAAGAGTGTTTGCCGCATGTCGAGTTTGCTTACAAAAGGGCAGTACATTCTACCACGGAGCTATGTCCTTTTGAGGTGGTGTATGGTTTTAAACCCATTACCCCACTTGACTTGTTGCCTTTGCCCATACATGAGAGAGTTAATATGGAGGCATCCAAGAGGGCAGATTTTGTGCGAAAAATCCATGTGAAGACTAAAGAGTTGATAGAGAAGAAAGGCAAGAGCAATGCTGCAAGGATGAATAAGAAGCGCAAAGAGATGTTGTTCAAGCCTGGTGATATGGTCTGGGTACATTTTCGCAAGGATATGTTCCCGAAGCTACGGAAGTCGAAGTTGAAGCCTCGTGGTGCTGGTCCTTACAAAGTGCTTGCCAAGATCAATGATAATGCATACTCTATAGATCTTCCAGTTGATGAGTTTGGTGTCAGTAATTCTTTCAATGTTGCTGATTTGACACCATATGACGGAGCAGACCTTGGAGCGTCGGGGTCGACGCCTTTTGAAGGGGGGAGATGATGAGGACATCCCTACTACACCATTACCTCCGTCACTGATAAATGAAGATGAACCTGTCGTGAAGCTCAAGTCCAATGAAGTTCGGATTGGACCAATTACAAGGGCTCGTGCGAAGCTACTTAAACAACATGTGAACTTGTTTCTAAACGGTACTTTGATTGATGAGAACTTTATACTGCCTAAGTCCTATTACTTATGTATCATCAGTATCAAGAGGAGACGAGCATCGCACGAGGAGGAGAGGAGCAGCTGGACATAAAGACGAACGTCAAGATGGACGTGAAGCTGGACATGGAGCTGGACATGAAGATATCTCATGGACGCGCGAGGGAGGAGCGGGAGGCATGCGCGAGAGGAGAAGAAGACGTCCGGGCCGGTCCAAGCACCCGGTTAGACCGGCCTCCGGACCGGCCGGTCCGGTCCACGGCCCGGTTGACCGGGCGCCAACCGGATGCAACGCATCGTACCGGATCAAAACCGGAAAACCTCACAACTTTCCGGTTGCCGCCCGGTTGACCGGACGCCAGACCGGCCGACCCGGTCCCTGGTCCGGTTGACCGGATTCCAGACCGGATTTGTTCGAGTCTGTCTCGACCAGATCTATTCTGGGTCGGTTATTTTTGTATCTTTTCGACCAGAACTCGTCCCGGACGCCTATATAAGTGCCCAGGACGCCCCCTAGCTGTTTTAGACCACGTTTAAGATAAACCCTAGTTCTTAGTTGTTTGTTGTAGCAAAACTATTGAATCCCTACACCATATTGCTTGATATTGTGTAGATCCTGAAAAAGTCTTGTGTGATCTGCTGTTCCATTGGGAATTAGACGGTTGCAACTTACCGCTTCGTAGTCGGCGGCTACGTGCGCAAGTGTGTGGAGTTGCGAATATCTTGCAGGGTTGAGAGCTGTTGCGTTGGCGACAGGGACCAATCGAGAGATCTCGTTGCGTCATACAAGTTATCTTCCACTACATCGTCGTGTTTCTCCGCTGCCATCACCCCGTGATCATCATCACCACCGTTGCTTACTGAGAAGATCGGGCCACTCCATATCAATAATCTCGAGTGTTATGACCTGCAATGTTTCTATTGTACCACTCTGAGGGATGTGATATTTGTGAAGAAGTCCCTTCATGAAGATCATATCAACGACTTGTATACTACGACATGCAGTGGTATGCTGGGTCACCGCAGCTGGTATCAGAGAAAATGTTGCGACCTTAGGTTGGAAAAACCTAGTAAAGGGAGAAAACTGTAGGAGTCAAGTAGGAATAGTAAAGAATTCTCTAGAAATATGGTGTTTATTCACTTGAGAATAACAAAATCATATCTTTTAGTGTGATAATTCTTTATTATAACTATTTTGATGCATTATTGTTACATCATCACTACTAATATTCTACTCTTGTATACAGCCGAAATGGCATATACTTTTCCTAAGAGGACTTTAAGGAAGGTTGAAGGCTGGCTTGGCGATTATGATGGAAGTCTTACAGATCTCCTGCGTGGGATGCTGAAGAAACTCCATTGTGAGACTAGGATTCCTGTTCTAAAGTACATCTACTATGATGGCGAGATCGTTGCCAAGTGCAGAGTCTCCGTACAACTTCCTCACACACTGCTGATGAGTAGTATAATGCCGTATGGAGAAGCCAAAACACTCACCACGGCGTACCACATGGGTATTTTCGAGGCAATTCTCGAAATCAGGCAACACAAATCCGTAGAGCTTTTGTGTTCACCATATTCTCATGTGCCTCATGCCGAGGAAGATGAGGATCCGTCTTTCAATCATCTACTCATGGCACACAAACATCCTGAAGTAGCAGCCCAACACATGATAGCTGTAAGTCTTTATTGACTTCGATGTATCTAGTTCACATGAAGATGGTGGAGGAAGTCACCCACATGCTAGATGAGTTCACGGGCCCTGATAAAGTCCAGGCTCGAATGCATGACCTTAGGGCACAACCCCAACACACAACACCTTACTTCAGCCTACACAACTATGTAGATTTGAGTGACCAGTTGCCGAAGTCAGAACCACTCACACCCAAGTTCGTTCCACATTATCCACATGTGTCAATGTCGTATGATGCAGGATATGGGGGAGGTGCTTCGGGAAACCTAGCTTGCTCAGAATCACCAATCGGGAACTCGACTGGTTGGCGTTTCGGAGAACCCTTCGGAGATGAAGAGGAACCCATCACATGTGATACGGATGACGAAGGAGGCGAGGTTAACCAGAATATTAACCAAGACCATGGGCAGGAAGACAAAGGTACCAACTCCATTTCTCTTGATTTGGTGATGGGGATCTCAAAAACATCTCGATAAGAGGTAGGTGAAAGTTCTAGAGTGAAGAAGAAGAAGCAGAAGAGGGGACAAGTTGATAGAAACCCTTCATGGATGGCAAATGAGGAAGGTGGGTATCCTACTGGGGATACATACGAGTTACTGTCCAGCTATTTCGGCATGACAGATCTCTGTCTCAGCACTTCGTCCGACTCAGACTACATCCGAACGGGAAGGACTTAAGTTCCGGACGGTGTTCGGAAGACCAACCGCTGTACGGGATGGACTCCAAGCATGTATGCGGAGGCAAACGATGATGATGAGGAGTAGTGCTCGATGGAAGAATAATGTAGTATAGATGGTATTGTACTAAGACGTATTTTAAATTCCGTTGGCTTGGGCTTGGAGCTAAATAAGTGGTTATATACACCACATGTAAGATATGTGTGTATTGTTATGTTATATACGGTGTATACACATAATAAATGTTTGCTTTGGATTTGCTTCTTGATTTCATTGTGTGACTAGTACTGGGCAATGAGTTGAGCTCAGAAAACATTTGCATGGTGTAATTATGAGTAATCGCTCTTTGTTACAGGACTAGGGGGAAAAGGTGTTAGTCAAAACCGAAGAGGCTAGAAGAGAGCAGGAGGCTAAGGAAAAGGAAGAAGCAGATGCAGCAGCTAGAATGGAGAATGCACCACCACCACCACATCCTATGATGCATCCGGATTTTCAGCAATACATGCGATCCATGGAAGAAGATAGGAGAAGATACCAGGAAAGCCAGAGCAAGAACATGCAATATTTCTTTGCTCATGTCCTTAATGACAGGTGCAATGATGGAAGAGGTGTAACCCTATCAGACTTTCAGAATGCAAGGCCACTACCTTTTGCATCGGCTCCAAAACCAATGGATGCAGAAGATTGGCTGATGGACACAGAAAGGAAGCTAAGGACAGTTGGATGCAACGATGAGGAGAAGATCAGGTATGCCACCTATCTGCTGTCAGGACCAGCGGCATCATGGTGGGAGAATGTTGTCGCTGTACATCCTCCAGAAAAGGTGTTTACTTGGGAGGAATTCAATAAGAAGTTCCGGGGTGCTCATGTTCCGGAGAGTGTGGTGGAGTTAAAGAAGAGGGAGTTTGATGAATTACACTAGAGCACTGCACCAATCATGCAGTATGTTCGTAAGTTCAACAGACTGTCGAGGTATGCACCTGAGGAGGTGGATTCGGATGAGAAGAGAAAGAAAAGGTTCATGAAAGGAATGAATCCATACATGAAGATGCAACTGCGGTTGGCACGGACAGCGGAATTCCAGGAACTGATTGACGCGGCAATCACTTTCGAGGATGATTACAAGCAAGTACAGGAGGATAGGAGGAAGAGGGCTCGCATCGAGCCAAGGAAGTACCCAGTTACGAAAATAACACCAGACCGGAGTTTCAAACCACGGTACCGACCTACCAGTAACCAGTATAACCGTGGAGGTCAGAACCAGAACCCAAGAAACCAAATCATAAGTCACAGCTGTGGGCAGAGAGGACATGTGCAGAAGGACTGTCAGAAGCCCATGATCATATGTTACGGTTGCGGGAAGGATGGACACATCAAGCCAGAGTGTCCAAACAAGGCATCGTGGAGTGTACAAAACTCAGGAGGAGGACAAGCCGGAGGTGGAAACTACAACAACAACAATCACAACAACAACAACAACAACAACAACAACAACAACAACAACAACAACAACAACAACAACAACAACAACAACAACAACAACAACAACAACAACAACAACAACAACAACAAAAACAAAAACAAAAACAAAAACAACAACAACAACAACAACAACAACAACAACAACAACAACAACAACAACAACAAGGGCAAACCGTATGGAAAGCTGAATTGCACAACCTTGGAACAAGCTGGAGAGTCGGATCAAGAAGTCCTAGGTACGCTCAGCATTCTTACTCATTCTACAAAAGTATTATTTTATACGAGAGTCACTACATCATTTCTTGCACGTGAGTTTGTTGAAAAATACGGGATTAGATGTTCTAAGCTAGAATATCCCATAACTGTCTTATCTGCGGGGGGAACGATCTTAGTAACCACGTGAAAGAGGCACATGTCATGACCATATGTGATTGTGTTTATTTCGCGGACCTTTTCATCATTCCCATGAAGGATATATCAGTCATCTTAGGGATGGATTGGTTGACGGAGAATGGAGCAGTGATTAACTGTGGAGACAAAACAGTATCACTCCGCAATTCCATTGGAGGACATATAGTGTTTCAGGGGGACAAATATACTCAGTTGGAAATAGGATTGGAGCTTAATAGCTTGAAGGAGGTGAAAATTGAGGAAATCCCTGTAGTAAATGAGTTTCAAGATGTATTTCCAAACGAGTCACCTGGTATGCCACCCGATAGAGAGATATAATTCACCATTGATCTGATTCCAGGCACCGCACCAATAGCTCAACCACCTTACAAGATGGGACCAAAGGAGTTAGTAGAGTTGAAAGCTCAGATTGATGAACTGGAACAAAAGGGATTCATCCAGGAAAGTGTATCACCATGGGGCACACCAGTCATTTTTTGGATAAAAGAGATGGAGGCAAAAAAATGTGTGGAGATTACTGGAATCTCAACAATGTAAAAAATCAAGAACAATTATCCTTTACCCAGAATCCAAGATCTTTTTATCAAGTCAAGGAGCGGGAGTCTTCTCGAAGATAGATTTGAGGTCAGGATACCATCAAATCAAGATTAAGAAGGAAGATGTTCCAAAAACAGCTTTTGTATCAAGGTATGGACACCATGAATACTTGGTTGTACCATTTGGACTAACAAATGCACCAGCTATTTTCATGAATTTTATGAACAAGATATTCATGAAGTACTTGGACAAGTTCATGATAGTCTTCATCGATGATATTCTGATATATTCCAAAGATAATGAAGAGCATACAAAGCATTTGAAGATAGTTTTGCAGATTCTGAGAGAACATCAGTTGTGCTAAGTTTAGCAAGTGCAAATTTTGGTTGGATAGTGTTGAATTTCTTGGACATGCCATAACCAAAGAAGGAATAGTTGGAAATCCAAGCAAGGTTCAGTCAGTATTGGAGTGGAATTCACCCAAGAATGCAAAGGAAATAAGAGGATTTCTTGGAATGGCAGGTTACTATCGAAGATTCATCGAGGGATTTTTGAAGATTGCAGGACCAATGCCCAAGTTATTCAAGAAAGCACTCCATTTGTGTGGACTCAAGAATGTGAAGCAAGTTTTCAGAAACTCAAGGAGAAGTTAACCACAACACCAGTGTTAGCAGTTCCAGAACCTGGAAAGGATTAGACGGTTTATTGTGACGCTTCCAATAATGGACTTGGATGTGTTCTAATGCAAGACCGTAAAGTAATAGCTTATGGATCAAGGCAATTGAAACCACATGAACATAAATACCCAGTACATGACTTAGAATTGGCGGCAGTCGTGTATGCTTTGAAAAGTTGGGGACAAATTCTTTATGGATCCAAGTGTGAGCTATACACAGATCATAAGAGCTTGAAGTATTTCTTCACTCAGAAGGAATTGAACATCAGACAAAATAGATGGTTAGAGTTGATCAAGGATTATGAACTAACGATCAACTATACACCAGGTAAAGCTAATGTAGTAGCAGATGCTTTAAGCAGAAAGAGTACCGATAACCAACCTACGGAATGGGAGATTCCAAAGGAACTTCGGAAAGAGTTAGAAGAAACTCATATTTTACTCATTCAAGGTGATACCATGGGAAGTGTATCAACTTTGAGGATCATGGATGAGATGAACTCGGATTTAAAATATGAGATCATCCCAAAGCAAGTGGATGATCCATTCATTCAAGAAGAACTCAAGAGAATCGAAGAAGGAAACCATCTGAATTCCACGTTGGAGAGTTTGATTCATTATACTTTCAGAAGCAGATGTGTGTACCGGATGATCCGGAAGTGAAGGCAGTCATACTAAAAGAAGCACATGAAACACCTTACTCAATACACCCAGGAAGTACCAAGATGTACATGTACCTGAAAGAGATGTTCTGGTGGAACAATATGAAAAGAGAAATAGCTAAGTATGTCTCGGAATGTCACACATGTCAACGAGTCAAAGCAGAATATCGAGTCTCGTCTGGACTACTTAAACCCTTGGATATTCCGGAATGGAAATGGGATGAAATCGGGATGGATTTTGTTACTGGTTTACCAATGACCAGTAAAAAGAAGGATACGATATGGGTAATTGTTGATAGACTTACCAAAAGTGCACATTTTTTAGCGGTAAATCACAAGGACACTTCTAAGAAGCTTGTGGATATATATATATCTCAAGGAAATCGTTAGCAAGCATGGAGTACCAAAGAACATAGTCTCGGATAAAGGTTCGATCTTCACGTCAGCATTTTGTAAACAACTCCAAGAAGCTCTGGGATCCGAGTTAGACTTCAGCACATCTTATCACGCACAAACCGGAGGACAGACGGAAAGAACCAACCAAATACTTGAAGATATGCTTAGAGCTTGTGCGCTAAATTTTGGAGGATCATGGGAAGACCATCTACCATTAGCAGAATTTTCATACAACAATAGTTATCAGAGTAGCATTCAAATGGCACCGTATGATGCATTATACGAAAGAAAGTGCAGATCTCCAATCTGTTGGTTCGAGACGGGAGAAAACAAGGAGTTTGCACCGGATTACATCAAGGAGAGACAAGGAGTCATTGAGGTTATCAGGGATAGACTTAAGATAGATCAGAGTCGACATAAGAGTTATGCCGACCAGAAGAAGATCATGGGAACCCAAGGTGGGGGACATGGTATATCTGAAAGTTAGCCCAATGAAAGGACTCAAGAGGTTCGGAGTAAAAGGAAAGTTAAGTCCTCGATATATAGGACCATTCAAGATACTCAGTCAGAATAGAGGAACAACTTTTGAGCTAGAACTACCTAAGCAGTTGAGTTTGATTCACAATGTATTTCATGTGTCTCAACTCAGAAAGTGTTTAAAGGCACCGGATGATCCAGTGTCACATAAGGAATTAGAGCTACAATCAGACCTAACCTATGTCGGAAGACCGGAGAAGATATTGGAAGTGCATTGGAAGAAGCTAAGGAATATGGCGATCAAATACTGCAAGATACAATGACATCATCATCCTGAACAAGAAGCAACTTGCGAGAAGGAGGACAATCTCAGAAAATCCTACCCCGAGCTATTCAGGTACCTCAATTACAACTTCGGAATGAAGTTTCTGTTAAGGGGGAGAGGCTGTAATAACCCAGAACATAGGATCATCGCAGGGTAGATTTAGAATTGGGATGTGCATTTCATCGCAAAACGAGGGAAATTTTCGCGCTTTATTGCAACTAAACCTAAGAGGGATCGAGGTTCTCTCTCAATTGCAATTAGGGTTAGGAAATGTGAGTTATGAATTTCGACATGATCTCTTTTGTAACTTGTGTATTTGGGAGTTGATTTTGATTTGACAAGTCATATTGAATTTAAACTCAAAGAGTAAAAGGTAAACAATATATAATATGAAATATGAATTCATAATTCAAATACATTTCATAATTCAAATCACTTTGAATTTCAAATTACAATATAAATATACAAATCATTTATAAGTAAATGATACAAAGATAATTGAGCTCATAAGGATATTTGAGCTCTATTGATAATACACACAAATACAATGTCTTTACAATATTCATCATACAAAAGTTTGATGAATTAAAAACAGAATAAAAAAGATCAATTGATCCTATACTAAAATCCTAAAGTAATGTCTTGGAAGAAGTTGTCCGAGATCATTTTCATCCTCAAAACTTGCAAAATAGAGAGAAGAGCTACACAGGGGGTTAAACATCAAGTTTGTAAAAGCCAGGGGTGAAACTAAGTGTCAATGACACTCGTGCTTGTCCAAAACTTGGACAGCACAGGATAAATCACAACAGACCAAACCCGAGCCTCACCACAGGGGCTCAAGTTTCACCAAAGTGGTCACACAGCTCATGAACCTGCTGTGCCACCAACAGCACATCCAGCAGAGCTGAGTCACAAGCCAAGCTAGGCTTGTCTGTCAGAGCCAGAGGAGAAGCACAACAGAGATAAATAGGGTAGAAACCCTAGAAACAATGCACAGTCGATCAGATAACCATCTATCAAGCAACCAGCCAAGAACAACAAGAGTTCAGCTCAGTTCTTGCTCAAGAACATCACCAACCCCCACTGAACCCACTTATCCATCCAAATTCACCAACCAAAACTCAACAGAAAACATGGGAACGTAAACAAGATCATCAGGAGCTAGGAGAAGGACAAGTCACAAGATCATCAAGCAACTGCTCAACACCAGTTGATCTTAACCATCTAGGAGCTGGAGCAAGGTATACTTGATACCTGGAGAGGATCCAGTGGATCCAATCCATTATTTATGCATGACACAAGTCATGGGTTGAGCAGATGCTCAAGGGTGATCATCACTTGGTGATTGACCAAGGATCACTGGCAGTAAAAAGTGCTACTAGAGCTAGAAACCATCCAAACACCATTTCTGTGCATATAAGCAAGAACAGATGCACAGAGGTGCACACAAGCAAGCACACATGCACAGATAGCACCAGTAGAAGGTTTACAAGTAATAGAAGCTACCAAGAACCACCTAGTGAAAACCCTAGCCACTAAACCATCAGAAAAAACCCTAGATTTCTTCACAGGCAAGCATAATGGCTTTCGTAATAACTATGATTCCCAATTATGCAAGCAGAGATGAGTAGCCAACAAGAACTAGCCAACTGTGTGAGCAACCAATCAGTAATGGATTCATACTGAGGTTACATCAAACACCAAACCATCTAATTAACCAAGAAAATAAGTCATCATCATCCAGTAATGGATTCAGACTTGGATTATTTCCAAATGGATCATGGAAATATCAAGTCATGCACAACAAGGCAAGTAATCAATACAGCATAAGCAGTTCATCAATAATCAACTCATCCAGACATTAATACATAACAAATCTATGCATGAAACAGATAATAGCATCACTGTGAGGCAACAACAGCATGCACCATTGCATCCTAGCCACTGGATCAAGTCCAGTGAGCTATAGAGAGAAACAACAGCAGATACACTGATGCATAAGCATCATAAGCATACATCAGTAACAGCAACGGCTAGTAATTCATTCATATAACAAGGAATTGACCAGTAATTAAGCCACTAGCATATAATTGCTCAAGTATATCAAAAACAAGACCTAGTAGAGCATCATAAACAAGGGCAATCAGTAAGCATAGGAATATGTAAGCATAGGAATAAGTCAATATGCATATGAACAAGTCCAATAGGCATATGAACAAGGGCCGGTAAGCAATTGCACATCACATAGACATGCACACATAGATTTAGCACATCACAGTAAGACAATAGGTATAGGAACAACATCCAGGGGCTTAGGGTAGAGCATAGCATGCGCAGCAGCACAACAGCATAACAAGAACATCAAGAACAGCAGCATAGCAGCAAGGATAGCATGGCAGCAGCATACGCAGAGGTGCAGCAGGCACATATCGAGAAGAAGTAGGAGGAGAAGAGGAGGTCGCCATAGGAGAAGGGGGTTACCTGGTGAAGGGCGAAGCGGCAGCCATGGCAGCACGGTCAACCACGGCGGCGCCAGACCGCGGCCAAGCCGTGCCAGGCCACGCACAACACCAGAGAGGGCGGCGAGCATCATATCCAAGGTTGGTGAGGAACCCTAGATCGACGGAGATCGCCACGAGTTCGTCGGTGACTACGGGCGTCACGCACGCGCTCGAGCTGCTGAGGACGCAATCGACGCGGATGAATCGTCGCATCATCGCGCGCTGATTCATCTGAGCACCACGGCGAGCCCTAGCTCGGCCGGAGATGGCCGGAGCAGGCGGCGGCCATGGTGGCGGCGACGTTGCCACCAAATCGCCAGAGATTTAGGGTTTCACGAGTGAGCGGTGAGAGAGAGAGAGTGAGGTGGGCCGAGTTGGTTCGGTTCCACCGAACCGTTTTTGGACAGGCTCTGGTAGGCTGTCCAAATGGGCCAAGTTGGTGGGCCGGCCCAATTGGGCTAGGGGTATTTCTATCTTTTCATTTTTGTAAATAACTTATGAGTTCTACCAAATAAAAATAAATGAAAAATACCTCTAAAAATCCAAGAAAAATAGGTTTAATGAATAAGAAATTATTCTTAACAAGAATAAAATAAGAAATGGAATTTACTACAAAATTTCAAATTTTGAAATTTTTGAATTCAAATTTAAACTTTAAATTTTAAATTGCAATTTCCTTGGATTTAAAAATCAAGGAAAATTCTTAATGAATTGAAATAATTGTTATTCAAATAATTTAAAAAGAAATTCTATTATTCCAAGTCATTTCTTTTGAAGATTAAGATTTTCCAAAAAGGGAAATATCTTAATAATTCAAAATTCATTTATAATTCCAAAATGTGGAAAACCCTATTTTTCAAATTCCTTATTTGAAATAAATATTTTTCAAAGGAAAATATCAACTACTTTTCAATTCTTTTCTTATTAGAAAAGAGAAGCAATGTCAAGTACTTAAATATTTATAAAGTACCGCCAAAGGCACCAATACTTAACTCAACCCTAAATCGTAATAATCATGTCGGGGCAAGGGATTCAACATGGAATAATACATCCATTCATGCATCATTTGGATTTTATAACATTGTCTTTATCGAACTATGATGCTTCTTTACAGAACCCGAGGTTCAGCTTCAATCCAACACATCGATCGGTGCAGTGGCTATGGCATTGCCTCCGTTTGGAAAGTGTCGTGTCTATTTCCTATATTTTTCCCAGATTTTTCAAGATCTTTAAATATGTTTTCAACAACTTAGCACACAAGTGCACCTAAATGTGTGCACCCTTTTGCGCTCCCTGAGAATGCGCCAAGTGACTCTGACGTCTTCGGCGACTATGAGGGTGGGCGTTCGTTTTTCTCGTTCCTGATCTCAACCGAACTGATAATAAACAATAGATGCAGATTTTTTTATATTACAATTTGGGCGTTATTTAGTTCTGGTACGGTACTGGAAGTTTGACCCTGGAAGGCTAGGACATAGTGCGCTTATTGTACGTACATCCTTGGAGATTTGACTTATAAACATGTGCGTTTTCCGATTGTACGTCAGAAACCCGGCCACTATAAATACCTGCCTCGTGACCACTCCAACTCACCCAACGAACATTGGAGCTGACCTTATCTAGCTCATTGCCGCTAAATTTCGAGCTGCTAGTGCAAGCTAGCTAGAAGCAGCAGGTAGCAATGGCGGAAACTTGCACCTTAGCGCTACTCGTCGCGCTGGTGGTGCTCTCACTTCTTGTGAGCCCCATTGCTTGCCAGAGTTCCTCCCGCAAGCTTGCCGCCAAGCCTGTAGTCAAACCCGCTGCTTCGGCCGCCTACGGCTCAGCAGGTGGCTGGTTAGCCGCCGGCGCGACGTATTACGGAAGCCCCAACGGCGACGGAGGGGAAGGTTAGTGCTTTCTCACTTTACGATCCATCGGTCCCTATGCATTGCACCTACATTGCACCTCCATTAATCGAGCTCAAACTCACAATGAAACAATTTCGCAGGTGGCGCGTGCGGATACCAAACCGCTGTCGGGCTACCGCCGTTCTCGTCGATGATCTCCGCCGGAAGCACACCACTGTTCTTGAAAGGTTTGGGCTGCGGTGCCTGCTATAATGTAAGCATAAATCATCACTATATATACCCCTTCCATTCATGGTGCAAAGTGTTCGTCTCGATCGGCTGGTCCAGACGAAATTTGTTCATGTATTCGCGTACGTAGGTTATGTGCTCGAGTCACAAGGCCTGCTCTGGCAAGCCTGTGACCGTCGTCATCACCGACTTGAGCCCCGGCAATCTCTACCCCGGCGAGCCAGCCCATTTCGACATGAGCGGCACCGCCTTGGGCGCCATGGCCAAGCCTGGCAAGGCCGACCAACTCCGTAACGGTGGTGTCATCAGAGTCCAGTACAAGAGGTATGTCGTTGTACATAGGATCTCACCGCAACGCAGGATCCCTGCAGTCCGCAATTACACGGAAATTAACAAAAAAAAAAAAAAATTGCACTGATCCTGTTGTTTCTTGTAATGGTAGGGTGCCATGCAAGTACCCTGGCGTGAAGATTACCTTCAGGGTGGACCAGGGATCCAACCCGTTCTACTTCAAGACCCTGATCGAGTTCCAGAACGGCGACGGTGACCTCAAGGCCGTCGCCCTCAAGCAGGCCGGCAGCCGCTCCTGGATGCCCATGGCGCATGACTGGGGTGCATTGTGGCGCTGCAACAATGGCCAGAGGCTGCGCGGGCCCTTCTCGCTCCAGCTCACCTCCGGCTCCGGGAGGAAGCTCCTCGTCAACAACGTCATCCCTGCCAACTGGAGTCCCGGGGGCACGTACCGCTCCTTGGTCAACTACCCCTGAATACACAGCTTTATCTTTTCTTCTTCATTTTTTTTCCCATTGCATCATGCTTGGCCAACAAGTGTGCGAGGTGTGTGTGTGGTAATTAATCCGTGTGTGAATTTATACCACGGGAAAAATGTGCATCCCGGTGCTACCGAAAATAATTCAATAACCAGAGCAAGTGACACGTGACTTCCTACTAGTGGCATACCAAATTGGGCTATTAGTGGTGCATCGAGGCACGAACCAATTGATAGCTCAGTTGGTAATCACCGTCTCTCAGCTTCGCGTAGGAGCGAAAGGTGCTGGGTTCGACTCTCGTGAGGGGCAACAATTTTGAGAACTATAGCCAAGGGAGGGATCATTCCCCGTTGGCACTGGTATCACGATACTGCTGGCGTATCAGCTTGATGCCCCATCGGTATGCTGGTAGCTAGAGGCACACCGATATTATTTTTGGATTTTTTTTTCCTGAAACGTATTTGTATAGGTACATTATAAATACATTCACAAATTCGTACTGTACCAGAATACAAGCAGCATATTCCGAATAATTGTTATGCAGTACACGTTTGCGGTGTCTGGTCTGTATGGCGTTTTTTCAGCCTGCAAACCAAAACCGCGACAAAGGGTTTATGCAGATATAGCGACAAATCATCCGATAAATACGAGAATTTTTCAACGTAAATCAATCAAACTGATTGTCAAAGTACTGGATCATACATAAAATTGGGCTATTAGTGGTGCATCGTGGCACGCCAATATTTTGACGCCACTGGTATTTGGACCGATGACGCACTACTAACCGACATACTGGTGGTGTACCAGGCTGGTACGTCACAGGTATCATGATACGGTTGGCGTATCAGCTTTGTGCGCCATCGATATGCCTGGTAGCTAATGGCGCACCTGGTATGCCACCGATACCTAAATAGGTACTCCAGTGATATTATTTTTGGATTTTTTTCCTAAAACGTATTTGCACAGGTACATTATAAATACATTCACAATTTTTTACTATATCAGTGTACAAGCAGCATATTCCGAATATGTTGTTATGCGGTACACGTTTGTGGTGTCTTGTCTGCGTGGCGTTTTTTCAGCCTGCAAATCAAAACCACGACAGTGGGTTTATGCAAATATAACGACAAATCATTTGATAAATACATGAATGTAACAACGTAAATCGACCAAACTAAACTGATTGTCAAAGTACTCAATCATACATCAAACAGGAAACAAAAAAAAGGATCAACCATCACATGATCAAGGATGCGCATGATCAAGGACGCCATCAAGAATCACGGTAGGTTGTCGGATCATCCACACGGATGCCAACATTCGCCATAGCATCATCACCTCGGGCAGCACTCATGGCAGCCATGGCAGTGCGCGCTGCTTTCCTCCTTCGCGTCAAGATCTCCATCCTTGCGTTGTTCCACCACTCCAGACGAAACTCATCCATCTCGGCCGGGTTCATCGTCATAGTCACATTTTCTGCCGCAATGAGCTCCACCATGGCCCTTTCTCATCGGCACGTGCTCTCCTCTCCTCCAAGTCGGCCTTGCGCTTGTCATCTTCTCGGAGCATGTTCCATTTGGGTTCCTTCTCTTGGTGTTTCTTCTCCATCATCTCCTTCTTTGTCTCAAATGTCTTCATCACGAATATTTTTTTGGACTTCACGATAACATCAATCTTGACTCCTTGAGGGACAAACTTGCGGCCTCGCCTTGCTTCTTGATCTTGTCCTTTTCCATCTTTGTTCCATTTGGAAACTTCTTGTTCCTCTTGTTCTCAAACACATCATCCTCTTCCACATCTTCCAACTTGACAAGCGTATTCCTCGGTGGTAGTGCTTCTTGCTCTCTCATCTTTCATTTTTTGTTATGCTTAAGAATGTAATAGCAATGCTTGAGGGTGAATGGCTTGCCCTTCAACATTGGCATGTCCTTATACCTTATTTGCACAATTTCGTCCCAATCACCCACTTTGGTTCCGCTCGGTGGCACAGTCCTCACCTACTCAATGCAACTGGCCCATCGGCTGCATGTAGTCTTGATGGTATTCCATCGGCCTTGGAGTGAACGGTACGTGCGATTGGCGTGGAAGAGAGAGGTGGCATCAACTTGAAGAACTTATCCTCAATGTGTTGCTAGTATCTCTTTTTGGTTTGATAGGTGCCGTTCACGGCATCCATCGAGTCTCCCTCCCAAGCCTTGCTCAATAACATCTTCAAATTCACTATATATAGTTGCCAGTCCTCACCACCTTCACCTTCGCCTTGGCCACCGCCCCTTCGAATGCCCCCTCTTCTATCTCTTGCACCTCTCCTTCCCCTTCGCCATAAGCATATTCTTCCCCGAACTCATCATCCCCGAGACCATCCTCCATGTCATCGGCGTAGTCTCCGTAATCCCAAGCGACGGGGAATCGATGCTCACGGACGCGTCATTGAGCATGTCAACATACGGTTATGTCACGTTGTCAAGGGCGGGACTTTTTCGAGTACCATGCGTGACCATGGATTCGAAGGACGCCTCGTCCATCGCCGCTGTCAAACCTGTCAAAGACGTCATCTTGGCGGCTGGCTTCTTGAGGCGGCCTTCTTCGCCACCGGCTTCATATGCTGCTTGTTTGCTGGCTTCTTCTGCTGCTTGGTCAGCACGTAGCGGGAGTAGCAGCTCCGGCCATGATGACGTGCTGCCCCAACACCTTGCGCTTGTCGTTGGGGAGGGAAGCTTCATGGGTGTTGTCGACCACGAGCTTCTTAGCGGCAGCTGGTGTGCATGTGGCTCGAGATCCAGGAGCGGTGGGAGGATTTGATTCGTGTGGTGCGCCGTGGACAGCAACCATTGATGGGTTGGGGGCATCCATCACAGTGCGAGCTCGCCACGGAAAGGCCAGAGAGAGTTGGGACGGCGGCGGTTGGTGCGGCGGAAGTGGGAAAGGGGAGGAGCTTAAACTTCTCCTTCGCACCAATGCGGGGGTGGGGATGGGATTCGCGCTCGGGTGGGCTCATGAAATTGGGTACTTGGGTTCTCCGCGGTGCGGAACTGGATGGCCTGGAAAAATATTTTTGGATGCAGGATCAATGCAATATCTAGCCCTTTCCCCCCTCCAAACCTGCAAAGTGGCGGTTATTATACAGATGCGGGTTCGATGCGAGGTCTGCTAGAGTTCCTCTAATGCTCGACTGCTTGCGTGATGACCGCATATACCATCATGGATAGCGAGCAAGATATATTTTCCATCTTCGGGTGCAATACATCTTTGAAAGGAGACTAGAGATACTTCGTTTGTAAATTCACCATTAATGACTTGAAGGGTCGTGGATCGATGGATAATATGCCGTGCTTCTGCTGGGTCATATGAAAACTCATGTCGCATGATATATGCCAGGTAGTGGTTTGTCCATATAGGGTTGATCAATAATACTTGAATTGGGACATCGAGCTAATCTTGCTCTTCTATCATTGTAGATTTCTTGGGTGCAGCCCTCGAGTGTATTGTCAATTGCTGAGTCAATGCAGGAGGCTTTAACTTGATGAATTGCTCTTGAATTTCCTCCATGAAAACTCCATCTGGGATGGGTTCCCTTTTATATCCTATATTGACCAATGCATCGGCTTCTTCATTGCTGGCGCGACCTATATGATTGAGCTCACAACCATCAAAACTGTCCTCTAGAAGGTTATACATATCAGGATATACAATCATGTTTTCATTTACTACATCACACTGCTTCATCAGTTGTTGCACAACTAAGTTTTAAACTCCATAGATCATGAGGTGAGTAGCGCCACATTCTTTGGACATGTGCATGCCATACAACAAGGCTTCATATTCAGCTTCATTGTTCGAGGCATTGTGGAAATTCATACTTAGAACATGTTGCATCTTATCGCTCTTTGGACATATGAGGACGACACCAGCTCTTGCACCTGCAATTCTCTTCGAGCCATCAAAATACATTCTCCAAGAGATCGACATATCTGGAGGGTCGAAGTTTGAACTTCTATCCACTCGCTAAATAACTTGGCTAAAACATGGGACTTGATTGCTTTCGGCTTTCCATATGTAATGTCTCGCGGAGACAATTCGATGCCCTAAAGGGAGACTCATCCCGTTGCATCGAGGTTATTAAGGATGTTTGACAATGGAGCTTCACTAACTACTACAATCAGATTCTCTTGAAACTAGTGTCATAATCGCTGAGTTGTTCTGAAGACACCGTATGCTAGTTTTTGCTAATGCGGGTATCGTTGCTTAGCTGGTAAAATGAGCTCGCCGAGGTAATAAAATGGACCCTGAACTCCATGAACCTTGCCTTCTTCCTCGTGCCCAATAACAAACACGGTACTGACCACCTGGTTGGTGGTGGAGATATATAGTAACATTGGTTGTGCTTCACGAGGGGTTACCAGCACTGGTGAAGTTGACAATACCCTTTTCAGGTCATCAAAAGTTATTTGTGCCTCTGTTGTCCACTCAAAAGTATCCGACTTTAGCAGCTGGTAAAAAGGGAGTGCTTTCTCACCCAACTTACTGATAAATTGAATGACTGTCGCTATCCATCTTGTGAATTGTTGCACTCCTTTGACATTCGTTGGTTCTTCCATAGTCAGTATCGCTTGAATTTTCTAAGGATTTGCTTCGGTCCCTCTCAAAGAAATGAAATAGCCGAGGAGTTGTCCAGCGTGGACTCTAAACACATGCACATTTAGTTGGATTCAACTTGATAATATAGCAATTGAGACTATCGAAGATCTCGCGTAAGTCGTTGATGAGCGAAGAGCCTCTCTTGGTTGGGATAACCACATCATCGACGTAGACTTGGACGTTTATGTCAATCTTCTCCTTTAATCCTCTAATAAGTAGCACCCGCATGTTTTTTATCCCAAAAGGCATTGTTGTGTAGCAGTGAACTTCATATGGTGTGATGAAGGCGGTGTTCTCTTCATCGTCCATTTTCATCATGATTTGATTATAGGGATTTCTATTTTCATGCACCTGGCTCCTTAGTTTTGCTCAGTTTTCCCCAAGACCTTGTCTGAAACCCGCAGAAGGAACTCGGACGGAGGATTCCCGTTTAGTTGACGTTGGTTGGTGCTGGCAAGTGGGGCCGCTGTTGGTGCCCCGCAGTGGACACGTCTTCACTTATCCAGATCATCGTGAGACCCACAACCTGTCCTTGTTAGTGCGCCGGACCCACAGCTTACCCAGGTGACTGTTGCAAAATGGGAGCCCGAGCCAGCCCCGCGCCTGTGCCCGTGCCATTGCTTCCCCTTTCTTTCCCCGCGCCCCATTGTTCTTCTTCTCCGGCAGGCGGGTGATGTCTAGTTTCTCTTCGACCTCCCGTTCTTCATGGCCGCAGTATGGACCCGTGCCTTTGACAAGATGCCCTGACCGCCCACGCCGAGAGCCTCTGAAGCGGTCGATCTGTAAGACGGACGAGAACGGCAACCGTGGACGTGAGTTCCTTGCATGCGAGAGCTTGCCATATAGAGAGGGGGATAAGGTTAGATCTCGCTCCAATTTCTCTGTTTTCTCTCGATTTTCTTGTTATTCCCTCGAATTTGGGATTTAGGGTTCACGTTGTTGTTTTCAGATCCTGAAGAAATGCAGGCATTTCGAGTGGATCAATGTGTACGTTCAGAGGCTTCAATTGCAGGAACCAATTGGCGCTATTGGGGAGCGCAATTTGGGAGGGGGGCTTGCTGTAGAGAATGCGGCGGAGGGAGGAGCCGTTCCGATTATGCCTAATGCTCCCAATGCAGGACTGGTGGAAGTGAAGGGGGAACTGAAGAAAATGAACAAGCAGTTAAGGCAGCTGATCGACTTGAAGAAGCAAGCTAATCTGATGGCTGGTTGTTTTTTCTATTGTATAATTGTGATCAGATTCTTATCATTGCTCACCAGGCGCTAGAAGTTGTTACAAGGGATACCTTGTTACAAATCCATTATTCAGTTACATGTACTTGTAGTTGTTTTCATAGTTAGTGTGTGCATTCGCCGAAATTACCAACTATATTGGAATGCTAAAGAAAGTTGATAATTGTTAGAGGGGTGACAAATAATCCCACCAAAATCCCCCAAATATGCCAAAACTACATCCCCTAAAAGAAAAGGAAAGCGAAAGATAGTTGATAATTGTTAGAGGGGTGACAATAATGCATTCACCGAAATCCGCAAATATGTATGCATCATGTTTATACCAAAATTATACCACTTTTGGGCCGTTTCAAATTACCAAAACTATATGCCAAAACTATATCCCCTAAAAGAAAAGGAAAGCGAAAGACAGTTGATAATTGTTAGAGGGGTTACAATAATGCATTCACCGAAATCCGCAAAAATGTATCCCTCATGTTTATACCAAAATTATACCACTTTTGGGCCGTTTCAAATTACCAAAACTATATGCCAAAACTATATCCCCTAAAAGAAAAGGAAAGTGAAAGATAATTGATAATTGTTAGAGGGGTGACAATAATGCATTCACCGAAATCCGCAAATATGTATGCCTCATGTTTGTACCAGAATTATACCACTTTTGGGCCGTTTCAAATTACCGAACCTATATCCCAAACTATATCCCCTAAAAGAAAAGGAAAGCGAAAGATAGTTGATAATTGTTAGAGGGGTGACAATAATGCATCCACCGACAGAGAGAGAGGCGTGGCCACGAAGAGAGAGAGAGGTGTGGCCACGAAGAGACGGGGAGGGGTATACTGCCCATTAGATCAGTTGATCAACGGTTCGTGGAGTCGATCCGTGTGACAACGGCTCAACCAATCATGATAAGTTTGGGCTTCTGAGAGAATTTGTGACAGAACTTGAGGGCAAAACTGAGTAGTACTAACAATCCAAGGGCACATAAATCGTAAATAGACTAAGAGATTCAAACAAAAAGAATTACAAAATGAAAAATGCGTGTTTTTTACAATATAATTCATATTGGGCTACATCAAATTATTTGCAATTCAAATATACATGAGTGTGACAATTATGGCATCATTTAGACAAACTATGTTTTTGGGGAAGATGTTTTGCAAAGGGGTTTGAGTGGAAAACCATGCAACTTGATTTATATATGTTTGTTAAGGTTTTCTAGGTGGCAGTTTGCGTAGGAAGACTCCATGAGTAGGTGCCACTATGTTTTTATTTTTTTGGATTTTTTTGCACATGAAATGACTCAATTAGATATGTTAATCTCATTTGTTGACTCTCTGTTGACCAGCTACGTACTTGAGGGTAAAACTGAGTATATTGCACTTGCCAGTCTAAGTACTCGAGGGGAAAACTGAGTATAGATAAAATTTCGGTATAAGGCCCGAGGTTATAACTGAGTACACCAAACGTCCCAGGGTTAGACTCGTGTCGCGGTGCATGATGTCTACGCCCCCTCCTTTTCCTGTAGACAGTGTTGGGCCTCCAAGAGCAGAGGTTTGTAGAACAGCAGCAAGTTTTCCCTTAAGTGGATCACCCAAGGTTTATCGAACTCAGGGAGGAAGAGGTCAAGATATCCCTCTCATGCAACCCTGCAACCACAAAGCAAGAAGTCTCTTGTGTCCCCAACACACCTAATAGGTGCACTAGTTCGGCGAAGAGATAGTGAAATACAGGTGGTATGAATAAGCGAGCAACGGCACCGGAAAAGTGCTTTGCCCAGGACGAGTAAACAAGCGGTAGTAACGCGATAGAAACGAGTAAACAAGCGACGATAGCGATATTTAGGAACAAGGCCTAGGGATCATACTTTCACTAGTGGACACTCTCAACATTGATCACATAACGAGAATAGATAAATGCATACTCTACACTCTTTTGTTGGATGATGAACATCATTGCATAGGATTACACGAACCCTCAATGCCGGAGTTAACAAGCTCCACAATTCAATGTTCATATTTAAATAACCTTAGAGTGCATGAAAGATCAACACGACTAAACCAAGTACTAACATAGCATGCACACTCGTCACCTTCACACTATGTAGGAGGAATAGATCACATCAATACCATCATAGCAATAGTTAACTTCATAATCTACAAGAGATCATAATCATAGCCTACGCCAAGTACTAACACGGATGCACACACTATCACCATTACACCGTGCAGGAGGAATAAACTACTTTAATAACATCACTAGAGTAGCACATAGATAAATTGTGATACAAAACCCATTGCAATCATAAAGAGATATAAATAAGCACTTCACTATGCCATTCATAACGAGTGAATAAGTATTCGTGAAATATAGCCTAAGAGACCCACACGGTGCACACACTGTCACCTTTACACACGTGGGACAAGGAGTCTCCGGAGATCACATAAGTAAAATTCACTTGACTAGCATAACGACATCTAGATTACAAGCATCATCATATGAATCTCAATCATGTAAGGCAGCTCATGAGATTATTGTATTGAAGTACATAGGGAGAGAGATGAACCACATAGCTACCGGTACAGCCCCGAGCCTCGATGGAGAACTACTCCCTCCTCATGGGAGACGAGCAGCGTTGATGAAGATGGCGGTGGAGATGGCAGCGGTGTCGATGGAGAAGCCTTCCGGGGGCACTTCCCCGTCCCGGCGGCGTGCCGGAACAGAGAGTCCTGTCCCCCAGATCTTGGCTTCGCGATGGCGGCGGCTCTGGATGGTTTCTCGTACCGTGGCTTTTCCGTATCGAGGTTTTAGGTCGAGGGCCCTTAAATAGGCGAAGAGGCGGCGTCAGAAGGTCGAAGGGGCGACGACACTATAGGGGGGCGCGGGCCCCCCCTTGGCCGCGCCGGCCTAGGGTTTGGTGGGCCTGTGCCCCCTCTCTGGCGGTTCTCGTGTGTTCTGGATGCTTCCGGGCAAAATAGGAACCTGGGCGTTGATTTCGTCCGATTCCGAGAATATTTCTTTACTAGGATTTCTGAAACCAAAAACAGCAGAAAACGAGCAATCGGCACTTCGGCATCTTGTTAATAGGTTAGTTCCGGAAAATGCACGAATATGACATAAAGTGTGCATAAAACATGTAGATATCATCAATAATGTGGCATGGAACATAAGAAATTATCGATACGTCGGAGACGTATCGGCATCCCCAAGCTTAGTTCTGCTCGTCCCGAGCAGGTAAACGATAAACAAAGATAATTTCTGGAGTGACATGCCATCATAACCTTGATCATACTATTTGTAAAGCATATGTAGTGAATGCAGCGATCAAAACAATGTATATGACATGAGTAAACAAGTGAATCATATAGCAAAGACTTTTCATGAATAGTACTTCAAGACAAGCATCAATAAGTCTTGCATAAGAGTTAACTCATAAAGCAATAATTCAAAGTAAAGGCATTGAAGCAACACATAGGAAGATTAAGTTTCAGCGGTTGCTTTCAACTTGTAACATGTATATCTCATGGATATTGTCAACATAGAGTAATATAACAAGTGCAATATGCAAGTATGTAGGAATCAATGCACAGTTCACACAAGTGTTTGTTTCT